>NC_037668.1:181788830-181900724 GCF_003255815.1 Theropithecus gelada
CCTGTAGTCCCAGCTACTCGGGAGGCTGAGGCAGGAGAATGGCGTGAACCCGGGAGGCGGAGCTTGCAGTGAGCTGAGATCCGGCCACTGCACTCCAGCCTGGGTGACAGAGCGAGACTCCGTCTCAAAAAAAAAAAAAAAAAAAAAGATGGGCTTTGTAGTCCAGAGGGACTCAGGTACAAATATCCGATGTTGACATGAGCCAAGACACTTAATTCCTGAGCTTAGTTTCTTGATTTCTAAGATGGGAGCCACATTCCCTCTGTCAGTTAAGAGTTCTTTGTTTGTAAGTAACAGAAGCAACACTGCCCAATCAAAATTATAGGAATCCAGAGAGTTCCAAAGGATCCAGGTGCAGGCACTAATGAAAACATTCTTTGAGGTCTCTATGTTGTCAATTCCACAATTTTCAATTCATTACTGACTGTGTTCATGATTAGAATTTCCTGGACAGAGTGCCTACTTGACCTCGCTCACTCGGGTTATTTGTCCACACCTTTTATCAGGTAGGATAGGGCATCAAGTCTGTATTCAGTGATGGTGGGTGAGTCTCCCTAGGAGAACTAGTGTGATTTTAGCTGGAAAAGGGGTAAGCAATGCTGTGAATGCAACAAGCAAATAAATACACAGTATAAATTAATACACACGCTTCCTGCAAAAAGTGAAGGAGATAATCCAGGCAAAGTGCTTGGCACAGAGTTCAGAATTTCTCTTCCCTCCTGCCAGACTTAAGAGGATAGGATTTTGATTGTAATGGGAGGAACAGTGGTAGAAGGCATTTATGCGTCACTAGTTGTACTTCTGACAGTTTCTCACAGAACTGTTATGTCTACTCTTCTCTTGTTTTGCCCAATTAGAGCTTCCAATCTTTACCCTGTAATGCCATGCTTATATGGACTTCTCCCTATTGTCTGTAGGCTTCTTCCAAAAGCGTGTCAGTGTACCGCCTCTCCCTCATCTGGTCCATCTCTTTTTTCTTCAAGATTGTTTTGCTCCCCAACATTTTATTTTGAAAATTTTTGAACACAGAAAAAATTTTAAAATTAGACAGTGAACACCCATAAATATACCATCTAGATTTTCACATTCATATTTTAGTTTATTTGCTTTTTTGCATTTCCATCCATCTGTCTAGCCAGCTATGTATGCACCTAAGCGCCTGTTTGACAATATTGTTTTAATGGGTTTACAAAGATTTTTTTTTTACAATGAACTCAAATCTCTTATATCAATGTTAGCAAAGAACCAACTGAAAGGAGTCTCAACAACTCTTAGGGGCTGGACAAGTTTCCTTAGTTAATGCTGTGAATAGAAGTTTTAAAAGCATTTATTTCTCACAAAAAGTAACCATCTGTTCTTTATGATGGCTCCTATCATTTCTAACTATGTTTCTGAAAGAAATTTTTCTGAGAGCTGCTTTGGAATGACAGGGAAGAGTTCTTAGGAAAAACTCACTGGCCGATGTGACCCAAAACCAGAGGAGTATCTGGATGGAGCATATCCTAGATGATGATGATGATGATAATAATAATAATAATAGATTTTGAAAAAAATGCCCAATATATATTCCAAAATTACCAGAGATTTTTACATCTGATCATCAAATCCTGGGATCCTAAGGGGGGAAACTTCCAATCTAGAGAATCAGATAAGCATCTCAACTCCTGGAAGCTATTTGAATACTAAGATAATTTTCACATCCCAAGTTGCATTAGATTCTCATGGGACTAGGTTTTACTATGAGATTGGTGGTTCTGGTTTGAGCTGCTAAATTCAAGATTTGGGCATTGGAGTTCTTGGTGATTTGCTTACTTGTTGACATAAAGTTTTGAGCCAGTGCTGGTCAAATTGCAAGTGTAAAGGGGATAAAGTGAAAGAAACATACCATATCCATTTTGGAAGCATAAACACAAGTCAATTTACATTTGCCTATACAATATGGAGCATCTACTGTTGGTGCCATCTGTCTGTGTTGTGGGATGTGAATATGGGATTTCATCACATGCATTTTATCTTGATGGATGAGTAGGAATGGAAGGGTGTGTTTGGGGAGTACCATAGGGAAGGTGGAATTAACAGATGGCTGGGGAAAGCTTCCAAAAAAAAGAGATTGAGGAATAATCCTACCAGTAGGGGAGGGAAGGTCTCATCTGTACTAATCTGTACTGCAAAGAGGACTGGAAGGCAAACAGAATCCCAGGACATGTCAAAGAAAAGAAAGTGATATGGTTTGGCTGTTTCCCCCCCAAATCTCATCTTTAACTGTAGCTCCCAAAATTCCCACATGTCATGTCATGTCATGGTGGGAGGTAATTGCATCATGGGGGTGGGTCTTTCCCATGCTAGTCTCATGATAGTGAATAAATGTCACAAGATCTGATGATTTTATAAAGGGGAGTTCCCCTGCACATGCTGTCTTGCCTACCGCCATGTAAGACATGACTTCACTTCTCTTTTACCTTCTGCCATGATTGTGAGGCTTCCCCAATCATGTGGAACTGTGAGTCCATTAAACCTCTTTCCTTTATAAATTACCCAGTCTCACGTATGTCTTTCTTAGCCGCATGAGAACAGACTAATACAGGAAGTAAAGATGAAAAGTAGGTAACTTATCAGAGAGAAGTGTGGAAATTCCTAAGTAAATGAATACAGACCAAACAGAGAAGAGGCATTTGTGAATTCAGCTGGAAAATTCTCAAGTAACCCAAGGATGATGTGATAAGGCCTGGCCTGGGGCTTGGGATATGATAAAATAGGGATGTGTACTAGAGATGTTTGGTCTGTTGGTTGCCTACCTAGATGTTTTTAACCCCTCTCCCCATCTCTTCCAAGCAGTATCCCACTTTGTTGTTCAAGTGTTCACCTGTCCCTCATGCTTCATATTATATACCTGGGAAGAAGCTGTTCTCACCCAAAGCTCTAGAGATGGACTCTCATTTGCTTCAGCTGATCCACACATCCACTGCCATCCATGGTCATTGATGTAGAGATGGCCATGTGACCTTTTCTGAAATGGTTGACAAGAAAAATATCTCTCCTGGATGGTTTGCTCTGTGGGTGTAAAGCTTGAAACAGTTCAGCCACATGGACACGATGGGGGTGACAGTCTTAGGATGAAAGGCAGAAAAATCCTCTCATTGAGGACAACATTGAGCCACTGGATCGACCTTCTCTGAAGTTCAAACAACTCCTGAACTTACCAAATCTAACCTCATCACTAAGTAGCTAGAAACTGATAACAATGTTGTTGTAGCCCAGAAGGTATTACTAGCAGTTAACAGTGTAAATTTTACTCTCTTATTAGAAAATAATCTCTGACCACATTATTTGGCACATACGAAATGCTCAACTAAAATATCACATGCCTATAATCATAGCACTTTACAAGGCTGAGGCAGGTGGATCATCTAAGGTCAGGAGTTCGAGACCAGCCTGGCCAACATGGGGAACACCTATCTGTACTAAAAATACAAAAATTAGCCAGGCTTGGTGGCACATGCCTGTAATCCCAGCTACTCTGGAGGCTGAGGCAGGAGAATCGCTTGAACACAGGAGGCAGAGGTTGCAGGGAGCCAAGATAGCACCACTGCACTCCAGTCTGGGTGACAGAGCAAGATTCTGTCTCAAATAATAATAATAATAAAAATTTTTAAATGGAGGAAAAAGGCCAGGTGCAGTGGCTCATGCCTGTAATCCCAGCACTTTGGGAGGCCGAGGTGGGCAGATCATGAGGTCAGGAGATTGAGACCATTCTGGCTAACATGGTGAAACCCTGTCTCTAAATATACAAAAAATTAGCCGAGCGTGGTGGTAGGCGCCTGGAGTCCCAGCTACTTGGGAGGCTGAGGCAGGAGAATGGCGTGAATCCAGGAGGCAGAGCTTTCAGTGAGCTGAGATTGCGCCACCGCACTCCAGCCTGGGCGACAGAGTGAGACTCCGTCTCAAAAAAAAAAAAGGAGGAAAAGATCTCATCCCACTCAAGACGTGTTATTGCTAAAAGGAAACCAAAGCTAGAAGCGAAAGTAAAATATTACATTTGTATTAGCAGAGTGGTGATGGTGATGGTGGGGAGGGAGGGCAGGGGGTGGCAATTATGAGAATTAAGATGGAGTTGAAGGAAAAACTTATTTGGAGTATGTTTTCTCCCAGTCACTCTCTTGGCCAGAGATAAAACACCTGAGAAGATAGGAACAGTTATCAGTAAATGGGTTTTCTCACATTTTCTCATCTACTCTTTCAAATTCTATTTCTGACAGCCAGAAGCACACAAGAGGGGTAAGCTAGTATACTTATCTTCCTATTTTTTTTTTTGTTTGTTTGTTTGTTTAGGACAGAGGGAACTACCTAATAGAAAAAAGAAATTAGATAGGGTCATATTAGAGCTCAGGTCTGATATTGACTCATCTAAGAAACCACTGTAGCCCCAAAGAGCCTTCTACTATTGGTAACTGCCTTCCCTTCTCCAAAATGGGCTCAATAAACTAATACAGTCTTGCTGAGATGTTTGTAAAATCTGAAATTACAAATTATTTGAGAAATAGTCAGGTACTGGTTGGAGAAAGAGAGAAAAAATGATAACCTAGAAGGAATAAAAACTGCAGTTGCCTTGGTCTCATTTCTAGGACTTGTGTGCAAGGCTAATATACAAGTTGTCAGTGACGCCCAGGAGCCCATTGCTAATGATCTTAAACAAATTTTAGAATCAAACAAGGCATCATTCTGGCTAACAAAGGAGGCCATAAAATGAATACACCAATTTTCGAGCTACCATTGTGTATCAGGAAGATTTTTCTTTTCTTTTTTTTTTTTTGTGAGCAACATGGCTGTTTATTTCACCTGGGTGCAGGTGGGCTGAGTCCGAAAAGAGAGTCAGTGAAGGGAGATAAGGGTGGGGCCGTTTTATACGATTTGGGTAGATAAAGGAAAACTACAGTCAAAGGGGGGTTGTTCTCTGGCGGGCAGGAGTGGGGGTTACAAGGTGCTCAGTGGGGGAGCTTTTTGAGCCTGGAAAAGGAATTTCACAAGATAATATCATCGCTTAAGGCAAGGAACAGCCATTTTCACTTCTTTTGTGGTGGAATGTCATCAGTTAAGGCGAGGCAGGGCATTTGCACTTCTTTTGTGATTTTTCAATTACTTCAGGCCATCTGGGCAAATACGTACAAGTCACAGGGGATGTGATGGCTTGTCTTGGGCTCGGGCTCGGGCTCAGAGGTCTGACATTCCTGCCCTCCAGTGTAAGAGTTACCCAAAGCGTCTGTGATGGTCCAGGAGGCTTCCGAGGCGATGGGGCAGCCTCAGTCTTTAGCCGCTAAGCGGAGAAGATGGCTTAGGATGAAGGACCCAGGCAGACGTCCCTGCAGCGTGGTCAGACACCCCTGAAATGTGGGTGAGTAATCGGAGAGGTGTCCCTGCAATGATTAAACACCAAGGGAAGGCTGCCTTCCCCAGTCCGTGACCGGCGCGGGCGTTTTGGGTTCCAGGGATAAAACGTGTCTCCTTTGTCCGGTTTAAACTTGGTGAGATGTTCCTTGGACTGTTGGGTCTGAGGACCCAAGGTCATAGGTGGATCTTTCTCATGGAGCAAAGAGCAGGAGGACAGGGGATTGATCTCACAAGGGAGGTCCCCTAATCCGAGTCACAGCACCAAAATATCATGGGCGTCCATGTGAAGAGACCACCAAACAGGCTTGGTGTGAGCAACATGGCTGTTTATTTCACCTGGGTGCAGGCGGGCTGAGTCCGAAAAGAGAGTCAGTCAGGAAGATTTGTCTCTATGGGATGGGCACATTTACTTTCATGGTGGTTGATTTCCTTCTGAGAGTAGTAGTGTATCCCATTTATTAAGACTTTGTGTAGCCTCAAGATGTGTGTGTTGTGTTACTGGAAGATGGAGAGTTAATAAATATGATACAAATTAGAAAGAGTGGCTCATCTTTGGGGAGGAATAAATGAGATGAACAGGGTGATTAAGAAAGGAAGTAGCTTATTCAGTGACTCTGTACTGTGGTAAGATCCTTTAGAGCTAGGAGGAGGCCTGGATGTAAGCAGCAAGAAGGCTAGAGATTAGCCACAAAGTAAATAGGAGGAGGAATAAATTAAATGAATGAGGTGATTAAGAAAGGAAGTAGCTTATTCAGTGACTCTGTACTGTGTAAGATCCTCTAGAGCTAGATGGGACCCCAGGTGTAAACAGCAGGAAGGCCAGAGGTTAGCCACAAAGTAAATATCTGGTGACCTCTAGGGCTTAGCCCGGGAGAACAAGGGTCAAGCTTATCATGGAAGTAATTTATCAAGGGCCAGTTACTGCATGCACAAAGTGTGTAAAGAGGTAAATGAGAGGATCTCTGCCCTCCAGAGACTTACACTCTATTAGGGAAACAGATATGCACATATAAAGATGATATTTCATACTCAATATTGGCAATTAAAGGCTAACGGAGTTATAGTCCTGATGTTGCAGGAGCTCAGAGGATTGCTGTGAGCTTGGATAGCTGGGGAAGGAGAAAGGCCATGGTTTTGAGCTGGACTTTGCAGAGATAGTGCTAAAAGGTTGGGTGGGTGAGAATGTGTGAGAAAGGAAGTCAGAGAGGTAGAGGGAAAAGACAGGAGAGATGGTGCCCTGTGGATTCTGGGACATCTGTGGACTCCCTGCATATCCACAAATTGTTCCCTCATTTCTTCCTTTTAAACAACTACATTATATGTAAAGGAAGGTAAGTTCAATGAACAAAAAGAAGGCAAAGTGTTAAGGTGACCTTCTAAAAATACTTAAAAAGAACAATTCTATTGTGTTGGCTTTCTATGACTTATACTTGCTACCTCAATGCAAGAGATAGGAAAGAAAGAAAAAGTAACTCTGACTATGATGGTAGCCCTTAGTTGACTAAAATGTGACAGCAGTCATTCCCAGGAACTTAAGAATAGCAGTAACATCATTATCTGTGATTTGAATTCACTTCAGGCACAATAGAATATACATATTTTTAAATTTTCTGGACATATTCGGAGGATATTTTAGATCAGAAATCACATTAGGGAATTAGACATTAAGCACCAGGACAAAGCTATTCACATGTCAATCTTTGTTGTCATCTGTCCTATTGCCAACACGGGCCTCAACATTATCAAGTGGACAGAGGGAAAGAATGATAATGTGGAAATGATGACTACATCTTCTGGAAGTGTTAAAGACTGCAGAGATCTTTCCTGGAATTGCTGAATGGTTTCTATCTTCTTAATGAGTAACACCTTTTTAGGAAGGCAGTAGTTGATGTCATCTGGACGGTCAAGTCCTGTTAAAGATGAGATCAGTATCAACTCAACTCCTTTTAAGGTAATAATCTTCTCAGCCCTCGGAAAGTTTAAGCCCAGCGTACAAAGGTTAAGTCATGATCTTATCCTTTTTATTTCTTCCTTCACCTACAGACCAGCCTCTGCCAACCTTCCTTCCTGGAGAATGGCATCACCATCCATCCCATGACCTAAGCCCCAAACCCCAGACTCCTGCCTCTGTTGCCCACCCTGATCCCTGCTTGTCTCATGTCTACTCCCTTAGCATTTCCCCAGTCTGCCTCTTCCACCCATCTCCACTGCTGCTGCCCCTAGTCAAACCCTAACCATGGCTCAACTGGAATAGCATAACAGTCTCCTAACTGGCCTCCCTTACTCTCCTGCAATGATTCTCCATCACAAACCAGGAGTTATCCTTCAAAAACACAATTCTGTCCATGGTACCCCCCTAACTGAAATCTTTCACTGCTTCTAGGATAGGGTTCTCACCACTCAGCTGGCATGGAAGAGTATTCATGATCTGGCCCTAGCCTACCTCAGAACTTTACCTCTTTCCACATCATGCATTTTCTATGCCCCACAGTCCAATTGGGTCAAATTATTTTCATGATTTCTGGACACACCCCACTTCTTCTTTCTTCTATATCTTTGTTCAGGCTGCTCTTCTTGTCTGGAATACTCTTGGTAACTGTGTCTACCTGACCAACAAAGCTTGTTTTTGAAGACTCAGCTCAAGAGTTTTCTATGAAGTCTTTCTAGGCTGCTACTATAAGTAAGAAGAAGAATTTTTTATTTTATTTTTGTTAAGAGACAGCATCTCATTTTGTGCCTGAGCTGGAGTGCAGTGGTGTGAGCATAGCTCACTGCAGCCTCGACCTCTTGGGCTCAACTGATCCTCCTACCTCAGCCTCCCGAACCTGGCTAGTTTTAATTTTCTTCTCTTTTCTTTCTTTCCTTTTTCTTTAAGGTACAGGGTCTCAATATGTTGCCCAGTTTGGTCTCAAACTCCTGACTTCAAACGATTCTCCCACCTTGGACTTCCAATGTGCTGGGATTACAGGTGTGAGCCACCGCACCCAACCAGAAGCATCATTTCTCCTTTAGCACTGCCCTCACATCTGTACAGTCTTCTGGTATGACATATACCTATTGTGCTTTCCGGTTTACATGTCTGTCATTCCTTTTATGCTGAAGATGAGAGAAGATGCCACATTCATTCCTGTGTTGTATTTATATTTGTATTGCCAGTTGGTTCCATGTTAGGCTCTGCCAAAGGAAGTGCTAGAATGAAGCTGCAAGATTGGAGGAGAAAGAAGAGACATGCTTCTTTTTGGCTTTTGGTCTACCTCTTGTTCCTGTGAGCATCACTCTAGCAATGTTTCTTTGCTTTCCTGCATCAGCAGCTGAGTCAGGTCTGCAATTTCTCCAACCCTTGCAGAACCAGCATCATTGTGCCCAGACACCAGCATCAGCCGGCACCCTCTCCTCAGAGCTGCTTCCTGCTGGTGCTACCTCCATGAAATGGCAGAGTTTTCTTATTATATTTTTAGGTACATAGTTAACTATATCTAGCTAACTATTCTTTATATTACATTTATTCTGTTAAAATAATATTTTTGTGGTTTCCATCTTTAGACTGAACCCTGACTGATACATTTGTTGAACCAAAGAGGAAATTCTTTAGCATGGGGATGTCAAATTCAGATTTCTATGAAAACACAAATGGATTTTTAAAAATTCAACAAACACAGAGCCATCACATAAAAGCTTACCTCCAAAATATTCACTGAATTTGTAATGTCTTAGCAGAGGTAATGTTATTCAGGACAACTTTATCCTCTAAATCTAAAATTTGAAATCTTTGCTTTAGAGAACCCCTGGCTAATTTATGTCAGTTACTTTCTGCAGGGCCTAGGCCAGCTCTGTGTGACTAGTCCCACCCTGGACCAAGCAAATCTTACATCTCAGTCCAGTCCTTTTGTGACTGGGTCCACTGTCCTGAGCATCAGATCATATCCTCTACAGATTTGCCCTTTGTATGTTTTCTGCCCTTTCCTCCTTGAGACCGAGAGCAGCATCATTTCCACTATTTCTGTGAATCCCCCAAAGTTCAGTAAATATTATACAAATAAACAATTGAAGGAGTGAAGTGAAAAATCAAACAAAGAGAAACCCCATTTGCTTTGAGTTACCACTGTTTATTCAGTGGAAGACCTTGGACACAGTAGCATTTGATAAATACAGTATGGCTGATTGAGCAACTCACCACTGTAATGGATGATCCCAGCTTCTCATGAAGACTCCTGTTTTTCTATTGTTATTTGGAGCTAGATCTCATCTAGGTAACATTATTTTAATTTGTATTCATGGTAACAGAAGGAGCATGAGTATAGAGTCAGAGAAGCCTAGGTTTAAATTCTGAAACTGCAACCTACTCCTCGTATGTCCTTGGGCAACTTACTTAGCCTCTCAAAGCCTCAGTAACCTCATCTGTAAATTGGAGTTATAATAATAATAAATGTTACTGAGCATTATGTGTCAGACATGTTCTCATTGTCATACATGTGCTAAGTAGTTTAATCCTCACAAAACACTGCAAGATATTTACTATTTTTATTCTCACTTTGCAGACAAGGAGATCACTCTCAGAGAGGTAAAATAACTTGCCCAAGATCACCCAGAGAGGAATTCTTGGGGTCAGGATATAGACTCAGGCAGTCAGACTCCAGAGCCCAGCTTTGTAACCATATGCTCTACTGTCTCTTTTCTTGTGTGTTGTCTACAACAAGTCTGCTTGAGCTGCCATAACAAACTACCATAGACTATGTGACTTAAACAACAGAAATTTATTTTCTTACAGTCCTGGATGCTAGAAGTCCAAAATCAAGATGCCAACATCATTGGGTTCTAGTGAGGGCTCTCTTCCTGGCTTGCAGACTGCTGCCTTCTTGCTGTGTTCTCACATGGTGGAAAGAGAGAGGGTACATGCACAAGCTCTCTGGTATCTCCTCTTATAAGAACAGTATTCTTATCATGAGGAACACCCCTCAATCCCATCATGACTTCATTGAAACCTAATTACCCCAAAAGACCCCATTTCCAAATGCCATCACAGTGAGGGTTAGGGCTTTGACATATGAATTTGGAAGGGACACAATTCAGTCCATAGCATGTGGCTACTAGGAATCTCATTCGGTGAGCTAATAAATGTTGAGGGCATGGCCCGTATAAAAGCTGGATAAGGCCAGGTATGGTGGCTCATGCCTATAATCCCAGCACTTTGGGAGGCCAAGGCAGGTGGATCATTTGAGGTCAGGAGTTTGAGACCAGCCTGGCCAACATGGTGAAACCCTGTCTCTACTAAAAATATAATACAAAAAAAAAAAAAAGCTGGGCTACTACAGAACTTACTCAGAGGCTGAGACAGGAGAATCGCTTGAACCTAGGAGGCGGAGGTTGCAGTGAACTGAGATCACTGAGATATATTATCACTGAGATAATATATATATGCTACAAAAATGGCAGCTATTCTGGAGCTCTGCAAGGGAATTCAGAAAGACCTTGGATTCAGCAGCTTAGTTTCGAATTAGATTTACCACTGAAATGACCTGGCTGAGCAGACTTATTTTTGTGATGAACAATTTGGCATAAGCCTCTGGCCTCAAATAGTAGCAGAACATTTTCCTGCCATCATTAGTGGTCAACTTGGTGAAGGTATTTGGTTCTGTAATGTTTGTTCTCTGTTCTGTTGCTAAGGAAAAGGTGATTAGCCAGATAAAAAGGTGTGAGATGAAAGTTGAGCTATGGAAAGGAGGCATTCTGAGCACACCATCTGAAAGAGGACAGTTTACACTGCTTTATTTTTCTTCCCAACACCTATCACTACTTCATATATTTATTTGCGTATTGCCTGTCCTCCCACAAACATATAGGCTTACAAGGGCCATAACTTTGTCTATTGGGTCCCTGCTGTATGATCTTTTCCTGAGACTGGATTCTGCTCAGTGTGGGTCTTCAGTATTTGCTAAACAATGGACAATGTCTTCAACATCAGTTTTTCAGAAAATGTGGAAAGATTCTCCATGTGCTATTGCTCATACCCATTTCTGACTAGAACTGAGCATATCATCTGAAAATGTAATCCAGAGAAAGTGGGTACAGGGAAGTGTGGAATCAGGGCTCATATTTCCTCGAGCTCTTGAGAATGAGTGCTGTTGTAGAAATGGCAGTCAGGCAAGAACTCTCAGAGGAGACATTCGAGGACAGATCGGAATGAAATGATGGGGGTAGAGTGTTGATATTAGCACCTTCACTAGGGCCCAACTTTGGAAATTCCTTAGTACTAGGAAAAAAGTTGTCTCTCTCAAAAAATAATGAGGACTAAATAACTCTGTGCTATGTGTTTTTTTCTTTGGCAGTTTAAAAGCTTAAACCAAACTTAATGCTCGTTAACAGTAGTGATACCGGCCTAGTGTATGGTTTTAGAATATTGATTTCTTTCTCTATTTTTTAAAAAATCGATTTCTATTTTAATAAATTCATAATATATATTTCATCTATTGAAAACCATCTCAAATTTAGAAAGTGGGATATAAATTTAAATAACTGAAAAAAGAAATAAAGAGCAGTCCTAAAGAAATAAAGAGCAGGCCGGGCGCGGTGGCTCACACCTGTCATCCCAGCACTTTGGGGGGTCGAGGTGGGCGGATCACGACGTCAGGAGTTCGAGACCAGCCTGGCCAACATGGTGAAACCCGATCTCTACTAAAGATACAAAAAAAAAAAAAATAGCCAGGCATGGTGGCACGTGCCTGTAATCCCAGCTACTCGGGAAGCTGAGGCAGGAGAATTGTTTGAATCTGAGAGGTGGAGGTTGCGGTGAGCTGAGATCGTGCCATTGCACTCCAGCCTAGGCAACAGGGCGAGCCTCTGTGAAAGAAAGAAAGAGAAAGAGAGAGAGAGAGAGAGAGAGAGAGAGAGAGAGAGAGAGAGAGAGAGAAAGAGAGAGAGAGAGAAAGAAAAAAGAAAGAAAGAAAGAAAGAAAGAAAGAAAGAGAGAGAGAGAGAGAGAGAAAGAGAAGAGCAGTCCCCATGAGAGAGAGAGAGTGAGAAAGAGAGAGAGAAAGAGAGAGAGAAAGAAAAAGAAAGAAAGAAAGAAAGAAAGAAAGAAAGAAAGAAAGAAAGAGAGAGAGAGAAAGAGAAGAACAGTCCCCATGCACAGCAGGTCAGGCTGGTGGTCCTGGAAGGACGTGTTCCCTTCCTAGTCCACTGCATGGCCTGCATTTCTGCCCCTTGCAACCCTACTCTGATCCTGCTCCTTGCCCTGGATTGGCACGGAATGTCTCATTCAGCACATTCGTCTCCTTCCACCTCTTTTGCTAAGACTTATGTGCCAACCACACATTCTACAAATCTGATGCTATGCTCTTCTATTTAGGCTCCTTGAGGCCTCCCCACTGCCCAGCAGAGAAAAAATCCCATTGAGATGTATAAACTCTGCAGCCACATCATGTCCCTCTCCAAATTTACGCCATCATCATACTAAGCTTCCTGAGGTCCTCAGCCTGCCATAGTGTTTCATACCTCTGTGATTTTTAAAATTTTGTTGGCTTGGAAGATTTTCCTAATTCTTATCTATCTTGAAAACTCCTCTTTATCCTACTGAAATTTTCAGCTTAATCAATGTGATTCTGTTTATTAAAAAGGTATTGAATGCCTACTACATGTCCAGAATCGTATCCTGGGGTTATAGGGCTGCCCAGCTTAGCTCACTGTGAGCTCTCTGTGAGCTTCTCTTAACTGAATACTTTCTCCCTATATCTTACTTTACATACCTCATATATTCCTCTATTATTTTGCTTTAGCTCACAACATTAGGCAGGGTCTTGCTTAGGTTTATAGTTTATTTCCTCTGTTTAGATCTGAGCTCATAGAAAGCAGGAAGTATCACTCATTCATCCCTTCAGGGTGCAGAGGCAGGCACACAATGAGTGTTGAGTATGTGTGTGTCATATATACATATACACATACTTTAAAAAATTTGAATAAAGACATGATAAGCAGAAACAGCTACCAAAAGGGGCCATAGTACATGCTCACTAAATATTTGTTTAATGAAAGAGAAAATGAGGTTCAGAGATATCCAGTAACTGGGTAAACAAAAGGAAAAAGTGGTGGATGAAATGCATGAGTGATATGTATACATAAGTGAGAATCACACGTGTTTTGGATGAAGATGTAGTGACTGAACCTTTGAATGTGTGCACTTAGGTTGATTCAATAAATATTTCTTGAATATCAACTATAAACAGGGAATCTGACCTATTTGCTGAGGTTTGACCTATTTGCTGAGGTTTGAGTTATGCAGTTATGAGCTGCAAAACTTTGGGAAAATTCACCTTTTTAAGCCTCCATTTTCTGTATAAAAATTAAAAATACCCAATTCACAAGTGTTTATGAGTTTGAAATGTGACAATTTCTCTAGAGTCTAAGGTACATAGGAAAGATGCTATCAGTTCTAATGGCCAAAGAAGATATAAAAACTATGCTCTAGATTTATCTTCAAATCAAAATAAAAAGCCACATAAACTTTTCAAGTAAATATTAAAAATATTTACCAAATCCTCAAATATTTAAGTTGAAATGATCAATATTTAACTATGTTTGACTTATTAAGGTGATGACGTCCTTTGATGGCCCAGTGTTTCCTGTATGGTACAGTTGGTCATTCAGAGACAAATTCCTTAGATTTCCTCTGTCTGCCCAGATCTCCTTCCCCTCAGCCAGCTTGTTCATTTCGGCTAGCTCACGGTGCATGATCTGCTTACTTCCAGAAAGGACCTGAGGAAGCTCCGCTCCTGTAGCAACAGGGCTATGTAGTTCATTTGGCAACTCATTGTGTACTGCCTTGTGACCAATATTCTGTTGTCTTGAACTGTTATGTAAATCTTGAATTGGTTTCTGCGTTTTTGTAGGCCAAAAGTTTTTTGTTTTTTTTGTTTTTGTTTTTGTTTCTTTTTTTTTTTTTTTTGAGACGGAGTCTCGCTCTGTCGCCCAGTCTGGAGTGCAGTGGCCAGATCTCAGCTCACTGCAAGCTCCGCTTCCCAGGTTCCCGCCATTCTCCTGCCTCAGCCTCCCGAGTAGCTGGGACTACAGGCACCCGCCACCTCGCCCGGCTAGTTTTTTGCATTTCTTAGTAGAGACGGGGTTTCGCTGTGTTAGCCAGGATGGTCTCGATCTCCTGACCTCGTGATCCCAAAGTGCTGGGATTACAGGCTTGAGCCACCGCGCCCGGCCAGGCCAAAAGTTTTTAATAGGGACAGGGAACTACCAGGCCACCTTTGAGGGAGAATGGGGAAAGTGCCCATCCTGTGCTGCAGGACATTGACTTAAGGGGCCTGGTGAGGATAGTCAAGAGCAATGGGCTGTCACCAGCATGCAGACCATAGGCCCAAGGAAGAAAAAGGGCTTGTTCTATTCAACTTCAAGATGTAAAGAAGCAGCATTCACAGAGAGAATTTTGAATAAGAGGGTGGGAGATCCCTTGATCTAAAAAGAAATCTGAAGCATGTGGTTTTGCCTTATCTCCATTGAGAAGAAAACAGAGTGGTGTTTGAGAAACAGAACTGCAGATCAATAAAAACTGTACTTTCTAGACATTCAGCTGCCTAAGAGGACACGGCATTTCCAAAAAGTTGAAAACAACTGGACCGGAGAATGCTCTATTTCCTCCCCTTGTCTTCTTTTATTGTTTGTTTGTTTGTTTCTAGATGGCTCATTCTCTAGGGGCTGAGATTGTATTCAGTCTGTTCTTGTATCCTCTACAAGGTCTAGCCCAGTGGTAAAAACACTACAGGTACTTAAGAAAGGCCTGGCCAGGTGCGGTGGCTCACACCTGTAATCCCAGCCTTTTAGGAGGCCTAGACGGGCGGATCATTTGAGGTCAGGAGTTCGAGACCAGCTTGACCAACACTGTGAAACCCCATCTCTACTAAAAATACAAAAAAATTAGCCAGGCATAGTGGTGCATTCCTGTAGTCCCAGCTACTCAGGAGGCTGAGGCAGGAGAATCACTTGAACTTGGGAGGCAGAGGTTGCGGTGAGCCGAGATTGCACCACTGCACTCCAGCCTGGGTGACACAGTGAAACTCTTTCAAAGAAAAAAAAAAAGAAGAAGAAAAGAAAAGAAAAAACAGAAGAAGAAAGGTCTGCCGAGGTGATGGACTGGCTCATCCCAGTCCCTTCACCTGACTGGGCACAATAACACAAGAAGGGCAGCATATCCTCAAAATTATGAGAGTTATGTATCATCACAGTGCCTTGGGTACCTAATGGGTTCTGTTTTCGTTTTTGTTTTTGCTTTTGTTTTCTACAAGAGTCCCCCTCTGTCACCCAGGCTGGGGTGCAGTAGTGCACTCATGGCTCACTGCAGCCTCTTGACCTCCAGGCTCAAGTGATCCTCCTACCTTAGCCTTCCGAGTAGCTGGGACTACAGGCGTGTGCTACCATGCCTGGCTAATTTTTGCATGTTTTTGGTGGAGATGAGGTCTCACAATGTTGCCCAGGCTGGTTTTGAACTCCTGGCCTCAAATGATCGTCCCACTTTGGCCTCCCAAAGTGCTGGGATTACAGGCATGAGCCACCATGCCTGGCTAAGGGTTTTGTATCTAACTTTAGTGTGTGACTTTAAGGGTATAGCTGACAAAATTGAATATGAAAATCACCATCGTCATTCATATTTGTGGAGCATGCTTCTCTATACAGTACTCATAGTTCATTGGACTATGCCTCATAGGTAAGATGTATATTCTCATTCTCATTTTAACGAGGACTCAGAGGTTCAAAATGATTAAGGAACTTACCTAAGGCTACAGAGTTAGTAAGGGGCAGGCAACCATCGGGATCTTCTGACTTCTGTCCCTGACCTTGGGTAAGTCTCTCCTCACACACACTCACAGAAAGTCACGTCGGAGGAGGGAAGGGGGTGGCAGGGGCGGGGGAAGAGAGGCTGTGGTTTGTACCCTGGCCCAACCGCATTTCCAGATGAGTGTTGGACCGGGCTACTCTGCGCACGCGCGCTTGCTCTCCGCATGGGGCGCGCTATCCTTTCCCTTGGCCTTGCCTAGGTTTTATTGAGCGAAAAGGCCACGTTACTGCTTCTTCCCTGAAGAGGTATGATGAGTTCACCTTCTGCCTTCAAATCGATCTCTGTGGAGGCCTGCCACCCACCATCGGCTCCGCTTTTCCAATCCTCCCGCCCGTCTTAAGGGCTACAGAGCAGGGGATGAGAACTTTCGCTGGGTTCAGGAAGCTTGTGGCTGGGAGGGAACCCAGGGCTGCAAGTGACTGCACCTGCGGGGCGGAAGGAGCGGGGCCTGGAGGGCCGCAACATTCTCTTACGGGTTCATCCCCGTTGTCTGAGCCGAGAACCTGCATCCTAAACCCTCCTTTTAGCTATTAGCTGCACTGCCTGCCTCCTGCGTGGCTGCTGCTGCCACAAATGGCCCCTGGCTTAGAAATGCTACATATGCTCCTCCTAATTAATATGTGACACAGCGTCTCACAGCCACCGCAGCAGCAGTCTCGGGCTGTCTCTCCTAGACTGAGAGGCAGATGACAAGTGAGCTTTTTTGTCTTTCATATGTCTCTAGACTGTGACATGCCCCAGCGGACAATCCAGGCAGCTATGGGTCTCTCCCTTCAGTGAGATGTGACATATGCCTGGAAAATGAGATGGCTGCCTCTTCATTTCAAAAGCGTGCTTCGTACCGTGTCCAGGCATAGCTACCAGGTGGCTCACTTTGTCTGACGGGCGTACAAAGGTAAGGCATATGTCCCAAAGCTGACCCTAGAGCAGCAGCCCTTCTCAGGGGGATAAAGATCTGTGCCTCCTGGTCTCAACTTGACTCTGAATTTATCCTGTAGCCTTAAGCAAGCTGTCAAACCTCTGTATATATCTCTGCTTCCTCTATTGTAAAATAACAGTTCTGGATTTTGTTTATAGTCCTGGAGAAGAGTTAATAACATGAGGTGTGATACACAGAAATAAATATTAATTGAAGCTGACAATGATGATGGCTTTGCAAATATAAAAGTGCTGTAGGAAAAATCTTGTCTGATTCTTCTGAATTCTATTTCCATAAAGCTAGGCTGGGCTCCCAGATAACATTATGGAATGATTACACAAAACGACTGATATTTCCAATTTACTCTTTTAGCTCATACTGCTTTGTATTTAGGCAGCTAAGGGGACACCATCAAAATGCCATTAGTCACCATGGGGAAAAAGTGTTCATAAGCGAGGGCATGCCATTAATCTACAGCATCAGTGTTATGGGCTTATCACCATGGCACACCAAGTGGGAGGTCAGAGGAATGGGCTTCATCTCACTGCAGAATGTAGTGGATCAAAAATGGACCAAGAGCTTCCCAGCATAAGAGTCTAGTAAACTCCAGAAGCTCAATGTCAGATTCAGACGAATTAAGGCAGAGCTATGCTCTTTGAGGAGAGACACATAAAAAAAAGTTCAAAATTCTTTTGTCCCCAAGTCTTCTTAAAGTTCAAGAAAAATCTCTTCCCGCTGAATTTAAATTAAGGCCCTATTTCCAAGGCATTCAATACTCCTTTATTGAGTACATCCTACGCACTGTGGGCACTTCTGTCCTCAACACTGGAGATGTTGCGAGTGAGAAGACACAATGCCTGTATTCAAGGAGCTTATAGTCCATTCAAGAAGCCAGACAAGAGATAAACAGTCTTAGCACAGAGTGTCACATGGTCTGGAGAAGTAAGCCCAGGGTGGTGAGGGAGACAGAAGGGGAATCTGGGTGCAGCTGGAATTTAGGCCATCTGCCTAAAGATGGCCAATCAGCTCCTTCTGGGTAAAGAGGCTGATCAGCTCCGTGTGGTTAACTTCTCTCTCTCCTTCCCGAGAGAGAGGAGACAGAGACCCGGGGGAAAGAGAATTGATTACAATCAGTGACTGTAATGGAAGAAAATTCTGCATATAAACCCATGATGATGTAGAAAGGGGAGAACTGCCTTCAGAGAAGATTCTTTTAACAAGTCTTATGGAAGAACAAATGGTTGATGGAGGAGCAGTGCTGGGGAAGCAGGATGAAGCCGAAGCTGCCCAGATGGCCAGAAGGTGGGTGGAGAGAGAGGGAAGGAGGGGAGGCTAAGACTGAGAAGAGAGGCTCAGAAAGACTCTGACACTGGAACTCAAGCCTAGCAGAATTGAGAGATGGAGTAGGATAGGCCGGAGAACACAGGAGAAGTCATTGAAAACCTCTGAGAAAAACTCTTGATGGGATCACCCACCCATGCCAGTGCATTCAGCAGTTAAGTGTCCATCTCCAAAATAAATCAGGGTGTCCTTCAAAGCACTGAGTGGCCCCAGAGAGCAGACCTGCACCTTCTGGCACTTAGAAGTCCTTCTGAGTAGAGCGGGCTTTCTACTCCATCACTCTAATGCCATGGTTTTCCACAGTGAGTGATTTTGCCCCCCAGGACATTTGGGAGTGAGGAGAGAAGACATTTTTGGTTGTCTGTGAGGACAGCAGACTTGGGGAAGGTGTTACTGGTGTGTGGAAGAGGCCAGAGGTGCTGCAAAACATCCTCCACCATGGAGGAGAGACTGGGACAACAAAGAATTATCTAGCCCCAAATGTCAATAATGCTGAGGTTAAGGAACTCTAACATAAAGTTCTCTAGTTTACAAACCCCACCCCCACAAACTCCAAACAGTGCTCCACAGCCATTTCAGCAATGTCACGTCTCAGTCATCCAGGATCTACTTAACCAAGTGCCTGGCCCCGCTGGATGCTGTAAGACGGGGGTCCCCAACCCCCAGGACCACAGACTGGTATCTGTTATCTGCTATGCACCAGGCTGCATAGCAGGAGGTGAGTGTGGGCCAGCCAGCACGACCGCCTGAGCTCCACCTCCTGTCAGATCAGCGGCGGCATTAGGCCCTCAAGGAGCATGAACCATACTGTGAACTGCACGCGTGAGGGATCTTGGTGGCTAAGATTCCGAACCATTCTACAGCATTACACTGATGCTGTAGATTAATGGCATGTTCTTTATGACAATCTAATGCCTGGAAATCTGTCACTGTCTCCTACCACCCCCCAGATGGGACCGTCTAGTTGCAGGAAAACAAGCCGGGGGCTCCCACTGATTCTGCATTATAGTGAGTTGTATAATTATTTCATTACATATTATAATGTAATAACAATAGAAATAACGCACACGATACATGTAATGGGCTTGAATCATCCTGAAACCATCCCCATGCCCCGCTGGTCCATGGAAAAACTGTCTTGCATGAAACCAATCCCTGGTGCCAAAAAGTTTGGGGACCACTACTGTAAGAGATGCTTTACGGCAGATCCATGACATGGTCACTGGGGATATGGAAAGAGAAAGGGTGTTTCCGTGTTGCTTTGAGAAACTCTGAGGCAATGCAACCAAAATTTTGAAAAGAAGAAGAAAAAGAAAGCATGTGAATTAGGAAAGAGCAAACAGCTTCGGTACATTCTATTGGGGAAAATGGCTTTTCAGGGTTGACCGCGGTATGTATCGAGGGCCAGCAGAGGGCAGACGGGGCAAAAGCAGGACAGGGGGAATTTCTGCCCTTCACGGAGGCAATTCCAGTAAGAATACATGATTGTAAGTCAGGAGTCAACAGGATTTAAAAGCATGAAATAGAGAAGGTAGTAGTTCACCGACTCCAAGACAAGGTAGGTTTCACACAGTTGGGAGTCGAGGCTGCGGAAGAACTAGGGAACCCAGGGCACCAAGGCTGAGGGGTGAGGGGCCAGAGTGGGCATGGGGCTTGGGTGGGAGAGCCCAATCCATTGCCAGATGCTGTGCTCACCATACACAGGGAGAACAGGCCTCAGAAACACCTTTAGTGTTTGGCCCTGCCTGCTCTCAGCCTCCACTTTGCTTTTTATAGGCCCAGTGCCTGGTATGACAATCAGAGGAAGCCGAAAAGCCTACCTGCAGACCATGCAATGATGTGGGTGGATTTCGAAGAGGTAGATTCTGCTGGTGGGGAAAGATGAAATCTGGCTTTGGTTGGTAGCAGGCTATTCTATATGTGAGTTTCTGTCAGCCAGTTCCATGGTGGCCCTGCAAACCCAGCATTACACTCTAGTGTGTTTTGATTGCATAAACCTCCTTGAAAAGTCATTCAATAGGCACTTACTGTTTGTAAAAATAAAGTGTATTAGTCAGGGTTCTCTAGAGGTACAGAACTAATAGGATAGATGTATATATGAAGGGGAGTTTATTACGGAGTACTGACTCACATGATCACAAGGTGAAGTCCCACAATAGGCCATCTGCAAGCTGAGGAGCAATGAAGCCAGTTTGAGTCCCAAAACCTCAAAGGCAGGGAAGCTGACAGTGCAGCTTTCAGTCTGTGGCCGAAGGCCTGAGAGTCCCTGGCAAACCACTGGTGTAAGTCCAAGAGTCCAAAAGCTGAAGAACTTGGAGTTTGATGTTTGAGGGCAGGAAGCATCCAGCATGGGAGAAAGAAGATGGGCGGAAGACTCAGCAAGTCTGCTTTATTCCAGCCATGCTGGCAGCTGATTAGATGGTGCCCACCCACACTGAGGGTGGGTCTGCCTCTCCCAGTCCACTACCTCAAACGTTCATCTCCTTTGGCAACACCCTCACAGACACACCCCGGAACAATACTTTGCATCCTTCAATACAATCAAGTTGACACTTAATATTAACCATCAAAGAAGAGTTAAGACATCTCTAGGGGAGTTTTCAGGGAAGACCTGGAAATATTCTGGTGTCCAATAAAGGTAAAATTCTCATCAGAATCAACACACAGGGCCATCTTTCCAGGCTCATTTTTATCATCACTGATGATAGTTACTCATTCTCCAAGTTTATTTCATGAATGTCTGTAATAGAATCCAGTCTAAACATCTCAGAAATCTCATTTATTAATAACATATTTCTAGCAAAGTGAGCCATGAGGAAAAGGTTTAATGTCCTAGATTTCGGGCTAGAGATGATATAACCTGTACCATGCTTATAGAATATAAAATGCTGGCCTAGTCTAGAAACCCAATAAAACTGCAACACAAAATTCAGACCACAAGTGTGGAATATTCTGATTTATTTGCTGTTTTAAAAAACCCTTTTTGCCTGATACCTATCAAAACCAAAAATAATCCTCTCATACCACACAAGCGGGGATAGGAACCACACATTATTTAAGAGCTAGGCACTGTCATAAGTACTTATTTGTCCTGACATTTAATCCTCAGAATAGCCAACTGAATTAGTATTATTATGCCATTTTATAGATGAAGAAACCAATATTCTAAGACATCACTGTAATAATCGAACAATTTTTTTTTTAAAGTGTCTTCTGTATCAGGAATTGAGCTATATTCCGGAGAAAAACAGATAGAATGACAGTGTCTCCCCCGTCTGTGGGATGTAGATATGTACACTGACAATTACATACTAGAAATCCTATAATAGAAGTGGGAACACCTGGGATCTGCCTGAGTCAGGGACAATTTCATAATGAGGTGACTCCAGCTGATTCCTAAAAGAATAGAGATTTTCCACTTTTCCGGTCTACTTGATGCTGTGATCTTATACTGTTGCAAAGTGGTATCTCCAATTTCCATGGAAACTCCCTGCAGGCTAATTAGAATCCAATTTATAAATGTAAAATAGGTAGAGCTTGATATTCTCTGATGCACGCCAGTGTCTACTTCCTGCTGGCAGAGTTCTGTGGCTTGTCAAGAACCTTTTGGGGATCCTTGGGATGGGACAAGACTGATAAAATAACTCACCAGTTGGAGGTCACCACTCTCCTCTTATCTAGCAATGGCATTCAATTGCTAGATAAGACACAAGTTGATAAGACTCAATTGCCCCATGCAGCCCACCTGAAATGCCACATGGGGTGATTGAACCACATGTCTCTTCCACCTGCCCTAAACTGCTACTACAGGGGCTAAAGTGCCCTCTGCCCTTCACTGGTGGTTCTCAGAGCAGCTCTGGCCAGCTCACCAGTGACCCTGCCTGAGACTTCTTAGTGGAGTCCCACATCTAGAGGAAGTCAAGGAAAAGAGGCCCACATTAGTGGATAATTGTGCTCGTCTGTGATTGGTAGAACCTCTCTAAGATTTTTCCAGTGTCGATATTCCCTTTCAAACATCATTAAAGCTAAATGGAAAAGTCAGCCCTGGATGTGAGGAAGCAGATTTGAGTCCTGTGTGTTATATGGTGACAACTGCAGCCATCACAGGGCTGGCTCACCATCGTATTATTAACCAGAAGAATATTTATTATCACATCACAGGTCAAAGAATATCAAAGCATACTTCTCTCATTCCACTGAATTACTTTGTATAAAATGTTAGTTCATAATACATGCTGTAATTTTCTTTAAAAACTTTTTTTTTAAATCAAGTTTTGTCAGCTATAAGAAGTGCATGGACAGCAGCTAGGTGCTTAAGGCAGCTTGTGGGCTCTGGCTCAAAAGAAATAAGAAAAAGCAAAAACCCCTTTGACTTGCCTGGAGACCTTACAGAATATTAACATGGAGGGTTCATAAAAGGCAATATAGTTCATTTTAATTAGGATCCCACAACCCTAGAAATTAAGTTAGAGGAGATCTATTAGGTCATCTGGCCTATCGCCTTCCCCATCCCCTGTTCAATGCAGGATTGTTCCCTGGGGTCTGCTCACAAATGCATGGTTCAGTCTAAATTTAAATGACTGCAACTATGAGGTTTACGTCATCTCCCTTGGGGATGACTATTACATAGTCTAATGGATTTCACCATGATTATTTTTCCCTCCAGAGATTCTGCCCAAATTTCTCTTTGCTTGAATTTGACTCATTTTTCCTCATTATATACCTCAGGTTCGGAAAAATCACAAAAATGACAGTGAGAATGACCAAGTCTCTATTTCCTACTCTTTAGCAATAAGGATGGAAGTCGCCCCAGTTGGCTTTCTCAGTTTCACATTTTGTAGGTAAGCTGGAACACTACTAACCCTTCTTACTCTTAGAAGACACTCACCATTCCTCTTAAAAGAATCCACAAAATCACCAGCGTGAGGGCAGGTTTGAGTTTCAGTGGTGGTGGTGGTGCATTTGACACAATTCACTCCTCCCTGCCTTGTCTGATCAACCATGTAACCAATGATATATATGCCAAGATTTGTGATGTTGTTTGTGTCAGCAGAACAGAGGAAATCATTCTGGCTTTTGGGAAATGGTACCTATGACTTTACCATCATTGGCACCATGTAAGCTACCAGCCAAGCCACCCAGTCCCTATTACATTTCTCAGTGACACTCAAGGAGTCAACTTCAAGTTGACTAGGTGAAGAGATTTGGATCCTCTTTATGTCATCGATTTCACATATGTGCACACACGTGTACAGAGAGAAACACCACCACCAGGAGAGGGAAACGAAGGAGAAATAGCAGCAGGGCTGCAAAAGAAAACACACCCCATATTCACAATCCCCTATTTATAAAGGAGAATTGAGTCCCATGCATGGTGAGACTGTGACTCATTAGAACGCCTTAATTAAAGAGGAAAGCCTCCCTGGTGATTTTATTTCCTTGGGTTTGTTTTTGGTTGTTATTGCTAAATATGAGAAAGACAGCGATGCCCTGCTTGGAGAGAGGATCATTCTTTTGAGCAGGACACGAAGCTGGAAAAACACTAATGAATTCAGAGCACAGTCAGGGCTGAATTGCAACTCCTTGCTGTCCCACAAGCAATCGTCCCTAAGTACAATTACCCTGAATTATTACACTGGATGGCAACTCAGGCTGAGTGAGATGGATGGGAAGGAAATGACTCCTAAATTGTGATTTAATGATATAAAGGGCACAGCATATATGTGGCTGCACCTCTATTTCCAGGGACAAGTCCATTCATTCTTTCATTCTTTCCGTTCTACTCTTCTGGGGCCAGGCACTGTGCTAAGTACTAGGAATAGTTGTCCAGGGCTGTTGAAAGAGGGTGGCAGGCCATACATCAGTACTTTAACAGCATATAGTTATACTTTCATCTTTCTTTGTATTGGAAGGACAATTTAGAATCTTTTAAAATGGATTACAAAATTATGTAAATACATACAGCGTGAGAGAAAATAACATAAACACTTGTCTGCCCACCATCTAACTTTATTTAATCTTAACATTTTGATGTATTTGCTTTAGATTTTGTAAAATAACAAAACATTGTAACATAATTGAAGCCTCCTATATGCTCCTCCTCTAAGCCACCCTACAGGTAACCATCATGTTAAATTTTATGTTTACCATTCCTATTCATGCTTTATACTAATCTTCACATATGTGTCTTATGTGTGAATCCATAAATAATAGACTGTTTTATATGCTTTTAAACTTTATACAAAAGGTGTCCTATTATACCTATTTTTCTGTAATTTGTTTTTTTAAAATTCGTTGTTTTTGAGATTTACCCATGTTAATGATACATGTAATTCGTTCATTCATTTCAGTTCTTACACAAAATTTCATGATATGACTATAGCACAGCTTATTTATCTACTTTTGATGGTCAGTTAATTTCCTCTTGTTTTGTTCTATTACTAATAATGTTGTAGTCAACATTCTTCTATACACCTTCTCTGCAGATGTGACAGAGTTTCATGAGATTATATGCCCAGGGGTGGAATCTCTGGCTCAAAGTGATTATAAGTAGGTTCAAAGTAATGTGGAAGAATTCTCACCTATCTAGATTCTTGCTTATACTTTTCAATTCTCAGTTAACTTTATGAGTGAGTAATGGTGTTTTATTGTGGTTGTAATTGTAGTTTATTAGTCACTGGGGACCTTGAGCATCTTTTCATGTATTTACTGACAATTAACAACTTGCTCACTCTGTAGCCCAGGCTGGAGTGCAGTGGCCGGATCTCAGCTCACTGCAAGCTCCGCCTCCCGGGTTCACGCCATTCTCCGGCCTCAGCCTCCCGAGTAGCTGGGACTACAGGCGCTGCCACCTCGCCCGGCTATTTTTTGTATTTCTTAGTAGAGATGGGGTTTCACCGTGTTAGCCAGGATGGTCTCGATCTCCTGACCTCGTGATCCGCCCATCTCGGCCTCCCAAAGTGCTGGGATTACAGGCTTGAGCCACCGCGCCCGGCCACAACTATTAAACATTAACTATGTTTTGCCTATTTTCTTTTTTTTCATTATTGAGTTGTTTTCTTTAAAATCCAGATTCTAGGGCTCTATCAAGTATTTGTATTTCCTATCCTTTCTCCTAGTCTTGGGCTTACCTTTAATCTTTGTTTATGGTGTCTTTCATTAAAAAGAAATTTTAAACATAACTTTCATGCAATCAGATTTGTCACAATTTTCCTTTATGGTTTTTGTTTTTTTTATGTTATCTAAGGAATCTTTTCCTAGCCCTTAAGTCCAAGATACTTTCCTATATTTTTTTTTCTAAAGTATATTTTTGCTTTTCACATAGTGTATTAAATTTAATGCACCTGGACTTGATTTTGTGTGTGTGTAATGTGTTTCAAGTCTTCTCCATATGGATAACCAAGTCTATTTGTCTATTTTTCTATTCCTACATTGGTACCATCCGCCTTGATTGCTGAAACTATGTGATGGTTAACTTTATGAATCACCTTGACTGGGCTAAGGGATGGCCAGATAGGTGGTAAAACATTATTTCTGAGTGTGCCTGAGAAGGTTTCCTGAAGAGATTAACATTTGAATCAGTAGACCAAGTAAACAAGATTGCCCTCACCTATGTCAGGGGGCCTCCTCCAATCTGTTGAGGGCCTGAATAGACCAAAAACACAGAGAAAGGACAAATTTGCTCTGCTGAGCTGGTACCTCCATCTTGTCCTGCCCTTGGACATCTGCACTCCCGGGTCTCAGGCCTTCAGATTTGGACTGGAGCTATACCACCAGCTTCCCTGGGCTCCCAGCTTGTGGGCAATAGATTATGGGACTTCTCAGCCTTCATAACCCCATAAGCCAATTCCTCATAATAAATCCCTTTCCATATATCTTGATGGTTCTATTTCTCTGGAGAACCCTAATACAAACACTATAAAAAGTCTTGATGCCTGGTGAGGTAAGTCTCCACTTTGTTCTTTTCCAGCCCTGCCTTTGTCCATTGCTCTTCCATATAAAATTTTAGGTCAGCTTGTCTAATGCCATGAGGAAATCAATACACTAGTCCCAAAACCCTAGACCTTTAAGCTGGGTCATCTTTGCTCTGACTATGAGGACTGTACTGAGGCACTAGAGAAATGCAGGCATACACTAAGTGCTTTATAAACAGTGACTCATTTAAACCTTACAAGAATGCTATGAGGTAGGTACTAGTTTTTATTCCCCTTGTTCTGGTTGAAGGAACTGGAGATTGATGGACTCAGGTAATTTGGCCAAGATCTCAGGGTTATTAAGAGGCATAGCCAGAGCACAAAGGCTTAAATCCATTCTAATCATATGCCAGCACTTACCTGGATATCCAAAACCTTAAAAACATATTTTGTACTTACTGACAAGGCAAGCAATTTAAAATCATTATCCTCTTCATTATACCAAAGAAGAAACTAAAACACAGACAAGGTACATGCTTTGTCTAATACCCTATACAATGTTCACTGCAGAATAAGAACTTACGTCCCTTGATCTTCCCTGTATGAAAACTCCTTCTTCCACTCCCATCCCCACACCTGCCCGTTAGCTCTTGCTCCTATGCCCATCCAGGCCAGGCACCTGGAATACGCAACCATGAGGCTGCAGTGACATCCTGGTCTCTGAACACTCCATGGTGCTGAGCAAGTGAAAACCAACTCTAAAGATGAAGTGGTTTCTTCAGCCTCTGGCTTCTGGGCTGCTTCCTTTTGAAGAACTAGTAGTGGTATGGGGAGTATAGATCAACACACCAGAGAGCTCTCCTACCTATGACAACATTTACCTAACATCAGGACATGCGCATTTTCTAGGAAATGTGTGGAAAAGGCTGTAAATGCTGGCAACAATGAAGGCAAATCTGCAGGAGCAGATTACATGGAATGTAATTAGATAAGAAAACATTGGTTAGGGGCTGTCAAGGGAGCCAAAGAGAAAAGCATGTTATAAACAGATACCCATCGGCCCAGACTGGTGGTTGGAGGACAGACACTGTCATTAGCAGCTTTCAGTATAAATCTGAACTGGGCCACCAATGTGTTCAGTGACTTTGAGCAAGTCATTCCAGACAGCCTGGATGTTTCAGCTCTCGTACCAGTGATAGGAGGCCCCCAGAGGGCTTCACTAAGGGAAAGGAATTGCTCCGGTCTGGAAGAAAGAGCGCAAGCCTATTGGTGGGCTCTTGTCCTGCTAGGAATGGGGGGACACCTCATTTTTCTGCAGGCTGAGGGTGAGGAACTGGAGGTCAGTGGGAAATAGTCACAAAATAAGGTACATTTACTCTGGACTCCTCCAAGGGCAGCTTATGTGCTGAGAGCTTGATCTGTTCCTGCTTTTCTCTCCACTCTCCTGTATTGCAAAACAGCTACAGCAAATCATGTAATTTCTCCACATGTCAGTCCTTCACGTCTAAGGTAGGAATATAGTATGGCCAGCATAAAATGGGGTAACAGACATGAAGGTTAATGCGAGGTACTGTTATGTCAGCACCGCTAAAGCCATTAGAGGAAAATTAGGATGGGAGGTCGGATTAGACGAGGGTTCCCAAGTGGTTGTGGCTCCTCCTGCACAGCTACAGGGATGGGAGAAATACAGCGAGAGCCCCCGTGCCTCAGAGGAATTGCAGTGCTGGCCAGAGGCTCCAGGAAGGAGCCCAGCCCAGCCCAGCCCTGCCCTCTGGACTGAGAATGTTTCGCACCAGTTTTGATATTAATGAAGTAATTATTGTGCAAATGTATGCACCTGTGCCTTATTCTCAGCTTCTCTGCATTCCTTCTCCAAGCCTTGTGGTTCCCTCTGCCTTTACCTTCCTCTAGCAGGAGGGGACGTACGAGATAGGATCCTTTCCCTCAAGGACATTTCTCACTAGTAATGGGGATCACACCCACACATGCACATGCATAAAATCTAACCAGACAACCCAGAGTGAGATGTCTGATAGGCGGCACAAACCAAGTGATCTGGGCCTGAGGAGGGGAGGAGGGCAGGGGCAGCACCTGCGGAAGGAAGGGTCTTTAAGCCTTGAAGAGTGAGAATTCAGAGAGGAAAATGAGAGACACAGACCCAAGAAACAACTAGAACACAGAGTTCATAAAGAAGAGAGGTAAGACTAGAAATAAGTTAGAAGGGGGCCGGGCATGGTGGCTCACGCCTGTAATCCCAGCACTTTGGGAGGCCGAGGCGGGCGGATCACAAGGTCAGGAGATCGAGACTATCCTGGCTAACACGGTGAAACCCTGTCTCAACTAAAAATACAAAAAATTAGCCGGGTGTGGTGGCATGTGCCTGTAGTCCCAGCTACTCAGGAGGCTGAGGCAGGAGAATCACTTCAACCCAGGAGGCAGAAGTTGCAGGCAGCCAAGATAGCACCACTGCATTCCAGCCTGGGTGACAGAGTGAGACTGCATCTCAAAAAGAAAAGAAAAGAAAAGAAAAATGTTAGAAGGGAGTGCTTCCATGATGGATTGAAGACTCCGGTTTTATGAGATTGATCATAAGGAGTCATTGCAAAATCTTAGCGAAGGGAAGTCACACAATTACAGCATGTTAGCTGAGGGACTGAGGAAGATGGAAAGCCATCACCTCCTCTACCCTCCATCAGGGGAGACTGTCAAATGAATAGAAGCTTTAAAATACATACTTTGTAGGAGACTAGGGCCAAAAGGGATTACGACTGTGGAAGGACGGCTAGTGTGTCTGAAGTTACTCTGTAGTGGGAGGCTGGTGTGGAGCCAACTGGGAGGAGGGAAAAGGGAGCTGGGGGAAACACCCAAGAGACTCAATCTCACAGACCCAAGGAGGCCACCTAGGGGAGGGAAGATGGGCCTGAAAGTGAAAGGCCAGACTTAAGTCCTAGCTCTGCCCTTTCCGGCAGGGAGGCCTCAGGCAAGTCCTGAAACCTGTGGGAGGCTTGACTTCCTCATTCCTAAGATGGCAGTCATGGTCCCTGTTTCAAAGGCTGCTGAGGTAAAAATAAATGAGGTCACATGCACGAAATCATTTGACAAATGCCAAGTTATCTGAGAAATAGTAGAAGTGGTGTTTTAATTATTTTTGACATGTGGGTGGGGCGAGGGGATGAAGTGGGACGTGCTTGCTGAGCACACTAGACATGCAGGGCAGCCCAGCCTTGGTCCATCTCGCATAAGGTTGCAAAGCTTCTTGGGATAGAGTGACTGGAAGGAGGGTGTGTGGGTCACAGCCCCTTCCACAGGGAGCTCTTCCCTCCCTTGTGAGTAGGAGATAGGCGATACCAATGAAGCATTGATGCCAATGAAGCGGGAGAGAAGTGGAGAGCTAGGTGATAGTTGCTTGGTGGCAGGGAAGGCCTATTGAATGTGGTGCTTTGAGGAACCCCTTGTCGTCGTGCTCCACCCCTGAGAAAAATTTACTGCAGGTCTTGAAACCTTAACATTAGGGAGGTTGCAAAAATGACAAGCCAAGGCCAGGGGGCAATAATTTGGTGCCTCTAGGTGAGGATTTCTGGGCAACCTGGATAACATCTGGCCTCACAGCTTCTACCCGCCCCCCCCCCCCCCAAAAAAAAGCTGACTTTCTCTTTTTCTCTTCTCTTTCTTTTCTGTTTTTTTAATGGGGTCTCACTCCATCCCCCAGGCTACAGTGCCCTGGCGCCATCATGGCTTACTGCAGCCTTGACCTCTTGGCATAAACCTACTTTCAAAAAAGGAGTTTGAGTTCAGCAGAGAACACAGGAAATGAAAATGATAAATGTATAGTGGGGTTCCAAAACAAAGACCATTCCACATAGCTTGCCTGCCCTCAGATACTGAGTAACTGACATGGCATCCCCAAATTCTGGAGGATTCCACTGTGCGTGTGAAGCAGCAGATTTCTAACCAGTGACCCGGCTTTTGCCCCACATCAGCATCTCCTAAAAGGGGAAGCATCAGTTAGCAGGCACTTAGTTTAGGTAATTGTCCTTCAAAGCTGTCTGATTCTTCATGGGACATTGATGTGGAGATGCCTTTTAGATGGATAAAAATTCCTTTGAAGCCCAAAAGGATGACCTGAAGTTGTATCAGACTAGAGAGTCCAAAATTAGTGAATGATGCTGAAGTATAAAAATCCCAGCTCCAGGAGTTTAACTTTGTATACCATGAATATTCTCTAATATGAACAAAGTTCATAATTTGTATACCTATATGCATACTAGTATTATCTGTGTGCAAATGAAAGCTTTCTCTTACTTAGGAATAAACTACCTTTGGGAGGCTGAGGCAGGAGGATCACTTGAAGCCAGGAGTTCAGGACCAGCCCAGGCAACAAAGGGAGACCCCGTCTTCACAAAAAATTTAAAAATTAGCTGAGTGTGGTGGCTTGCACCTGTAGTCCCAGCTATTCAGGAGGCTGTGGCAGGAGGACTGCTTGACCCCAGGAGGTCGAGGCTACAGTGAGCTACAATGGCACCACTTCGCTCCAGCCTGGGTGACAGAGCAAGACCCTGTCTCTAAAAAAGAAAAGAATAACTACCATGCCTACCATACAATGGTTAATCAAGGATTGAAAGGGGCTGATGAACATTGACATTACAAACTGAAAAATGTAAATTAAAAGCAATGCCAGAGGCCAAAGGATGTAAAAGGTAAACATGAAAGTAGATATTGAGGTTAATTAGATTTGACTGCTTCCAAGAAATCAGCACATGCCTCATGATAACTGATAGCCTTAGACTGGAAATCTGTGTATTAGCAAAATTGCTCAAAGGCCTGGTTTGGCCCCTTTTTGAGTAAGGCAGTGGACAGATTACTGGTGGTCAGGAGACTCCATGGTAAACTGACTGCCTCTCAGTTCTGCCCTTAACTAGCTGGCAAATACTCCCCCAGCCCCGACCCATTTGCCACCTCAACTGCCTTTGCATCTGTCAAATGGTGATAGTCATGCCTAACCTGCCTCCTAATGGAGAAAGTGAGAAAGAGATGCCTTGTTTTTACAAAACTAGCAAAAACTAGAAATCACTAGTAATCACGTAAGGCTGACAGAGCATTTTCAATCAAGGTCATTTGATTCTCACAATAAGATAGTGGGTAAAACCCTATCAGATGCTAGACTCCCTTTGTATAACAATATCTATATTCCCTGCTTACTGTTAGAAATGAAATTGACAGATACTACAACTTCAATACACACAAGAAGTTTTTAAAAAAAGATAATTATCTTTAATAAAAGGAACGTCATTCAATACTTTATAACACGGTCATAAGTGTGGATTCAGGAATCCAACTCAGTTATTTTACTGCCAATGCCATGATTTTTTCAGAATCCTTGAAGATATATTTTTAAATTGAAGGAAATTAAAATTAATATTTAGGAATTTCTTAATGCTACCAAATTTTTTTCTTCTCAGAAAATAGAAAAATACTGCTTTAAAAAGAAAAAACCCTCAGTATTCTTTTCTATCAAGACTAGCCTTGCTGTATTGGTCAGCTTTACTGTGGTAATGAATAACCTCCAATTCTCTGTGGCTTACAGCAACATTTGCTATTCACTCATGTTACTGAAAGCTGTGGGTTGGCTGAAGCACTGCTCCAGACTGTGGCTCAGCTCCAAGCTGTAAATCAGCTGCTAGCTCCATGTGTCCTTTTCCTTCTGGGATCCAGGCTGAAGGATCATAGGATGTGCTATTCCCACAGCAGAATGTGAAAGCGCCAGAGAGGTGGCGACAACTTATGATGCCTCTTAAAAACTTCTGCTTGAATGATCTGCACATGGTCACATGGCAAAGGTCAGAGACATGCAATCCTCTTAGAGGGAAGGGGAGGTGTACAACTGCAAAGCACACAGCAATCTACCACAGCTGGCCTCAGATTCATTTTGGTGCTACAAGCAATCCTGCTAATAGACCTGAGTTGGCACATAGAAAAACTTGCTTGCCATCTTTCCTGAGATCAGGGGTTGCAAATTCAACCACTAATGGGAAATGGTAAGAACCATGGTTAAGAGGCCATACTTCATTTGAAGGAGTAGCCACTGTCATCCCCAGTAAGGAGTACAATGTGCAGATGAAAGCCCAAGTCTTCAAATCTCTCAGGAGAAGTCAGAAAATCTTATGTTTAAAGGAAGAAATGAGGCTGGGCACAGTGGCTCACACCTGTAATCCCAGCACTTTGGGAGGCTGAGGCTTGAGGTCAGGAGTTCGAGACCAGCCTGGCCAACATGGTGAAACACCATCTGTACTAAAAATACAAAAATTAGCCAGGCCTGGTGGTGCATGCCTGTAATCCCAGCTACTCAGAAGGCTGAGACACGAGAATCGCTTGAACCTGGGAGGTGGAGAGTGCAGTGAGCTGAGAACATACCACTGCACACCAGCCTGGGCAACAGAGTGAAACTCTGTCTCAAAAAAAAAAATAATAATAATAAATAAAAAAGAAGAAATTACATTCAGTAAAAGTGGAACTTGAGGAGAAATGCATGAAAACAAACAAACGAAAAAGGTCCTTTATACTAACAAAAGGAATAATCTAGGTAGTATAACAGTTTCAAATCTTTGTGTGCAAAATAGCACATCAAATATGAAAAAAAAATCAGTTTTAGGTAAAACCTTCTGATTTTACAATTTTTGCAACTATTTTCACTAAAAAACAACAACAACAAATTTGGACCACAACTTAAAAAGTTTTTATCCTCTTCTTTAGGGAAACACTTGAGATATGGCACACTGGGCAGTGGCATAGCTGTCTTAAGGAGGGAATTAACTGACTTTTTTCTCATGTGTTTTCATGACTCAGACAGTCAGTGCTCACCTGGCCCAGAGCCCCTGGACTCCATTAATTGACTCAGGACTCAGTCCTGGGCTCACTCATGGCCTCTAGTTTTCCTTTCCTGGGCTTGGCTCTCTGAGCTATGCCATCTCCCAAGAGAAGCCTTTCAGGCTGATTGACTTAAAAATTAGAGCTCAGATGGCAAAAGAAGAGGGAAATAATAGGGAAAGAGATTGCCCTCATTTGCCTCTTTAAATTTTAATATGCAGTGTGATTTGTTAACGTGGAGGAGGTCCCGAGGTACTGAGGGGCATCAATAATTCAGCAGAGGCTGTCAGGCTGCAAATAGCCCCACGGTGCCCAGCTGAGGCTCCTGGTTGTGACATGGGCTACTCTTTTGAGCTCTAAGAGAGTTAGGTTTCCATTACCCAGCCCATTTCAGACCTGTCTTTCCTCTGCTCGCAATTCCTAACAGAACTGGAAACCACGTAGGGAATGTAGGGGCTAGCAGTCCACAATGCTCAGCTGATTACAGGTTAAACACCAAAGTTCCCGGAGGAAAATGGTGCTCAGGAGCTGCTGCCTCAGTAGGACCTTGAGTGTTAGTGCTTCCTCCCTGTCAGGTGCACCTAATGCCCAGGATATAATAAAGGATCGTTCCCTTCCACCACCATCCCCAAACAAATGTTACTACTTTCTGTTTGCCACATCTTGTTTCTGTCCTTCAAAAACAAACTCAAAATTCACCTGAACTTATTTATTTACTTTCCCGGATGATGCTGCCCTCAATGCTCAGCTGATTACAGGCTAAACACTAAAGTTCCCAGAGGAAAACAGTGGACTCGGGAGCTGCTGCCTCAGTAGGATCTTGAGTGTTAGTGCTTCTTACCTATCAGATGTACCTAATGCCCAGGATTTAATAAAGGATCGTTCCCATTCCACCACCATCCCCAAACAAATGTCACTTCTTTCTGTTTGCCAGATCTTGTTTCTGTCCTTCTTCACAACCAAACTCAAAACTCTCTGAACCTTACTTTCCCGGATGCTGCTGCCCTCAGCTATGGGCAGAGGAGCACGGTGGTGGAGCCTGACTAAAATTTGGTCAAGGAGAGACTCTGTTACCACTCTCCTCTTTCAAGGTAGGCTTCGACTTTTGGACTTCTGTGTCCATTCTTGCATCATCCAGTTTCGGCAAGAATTCTGTCAAGTTGGTTTGGCCAGAATCTCCCACCCTCAATATCTGATCATCCTCAATATCTGACCAAATTCTTCACCACTCCTATCATCCCCAGGTTATATCTGATTACCATGGCTTTCCTGCCCCTAACAAGAATCCTGTTGGGACAGTTTAGCAAAGTATCACCCTACCCTCTTAGTCATTCTCCATCTACTGACAGCCTCAACCCCCGTGGCTCTAAATTCCCCCTTTTTCTTATGTTCCGAGTTGAACCCAATCTGTCTCCCCTACTGCTAAATCCCACTGTGGTAGTCCCTACACCTGTCATGTTTGTCTTGAGTAAAATCTGCCTTACTGTCTTAACAAATGTCATGAACATGTTTTCCTTTAACAACAGGATCCAGATAAGATACTGGAACTCTTAGACCTTGAATCACATATATCCATACCTCCTCCCTCCAAGGTTTATGGCCTTGGGCAAGGTTCTGGTTATTGTTCTTATCTTTAAAACAGGGATAAAAAAAATCTACCTCATTTAAGGATCAAATAAGAGAGCACCTGTAAATGTATTAAGATTATTATTATTAAAGCTTTCTGAATTGATTTCCAGTTCTGTCCTCTCTACTTACCTGTTGCCATTTTAGGCCAGATGCCCCGTTCGTAGGACTGTGCATCCTGATGCCACAGCACCAATGCTATGTTACTGTCTTTAACCATGAGGAATAGAAATAGATGAAATTAATATCAACCAAAGAGTACTAGGGGTTGCCTTGAGCCTTTGTCCTAGGAAAGTGGGTGATATCCAAACTCACAGTGTCAACACACTCAGCTTTCTTTGGAAGATCTGCCAAAGAATCCATGTCAGCACCAAAAGGAAAATGGCAGGAGGCAGATAACAGTCATTTCCCATCGCCACTGCTGAGCACAGGCAGAGCTTTGGACCTACAGAGCTTCTTCACATAGCAGCACAGGCCAAATAACTGGGAGAGAAGAAGAGAGGAGCAAAGTTAACGCAGTGGGTTCTGCTTAATGCACCACATCGACTGGGACAGATTTCATAAAACATTAGCAGTTGAAGCTGTTAGCCAGCAGTGGGCCTGGGAAATGCCGTTCAATATAATTTTCCATTTCTAAGTGAAAGAGAGAGCTGAGAAAACAATACTGTGATGAGAAAAGGTTTGCTCCTGACAAAGGGCATGTTTTCTCTCCAGTGCTGTTCAGCCATTCACTTGGGAACAGAAAATAGAAGCAGAGCTGGAGATGAGGATGGAGTGGGCGGAAGAAGCACTTGTCCCTTAGAGCAAGGTGAAAATTACAGTGAGTCTATCGTTTGAATAATTTTCTCTTCTTTATTGTAATTTCCTTTGTCTAATGTAGTGCTTCAGTAAAGTATGAAGTCCCCATGTCAGCTTGATAAGTGGTGATTTGAAGACTAAAGGGATGGAGAAATATTGGAAAGTTTTATTTCCCCCCATTCACATCTTCACTGGCTCCTGGCTGAGGAAGCAGACGCTTGTCCTCAAGTGCAGGATATGCGGGTAGTGAATGGCTGGGAGATAGCTGATGGTCAATTGCAGAGTGTCAGTTAGAACTCTCAGGAAAGACTAAAAGAAGTCCTGGTCTTTGCTAGCATGTATCATGGGAATGTAATAAAAAACAATAAGAGGTTGGGAGGAGGGAAGGGGCGGGCAGATGAGCTGATGCTTAAGTTATACATTCATAGTTATATAAAGAAAACAAAAATATGAAAGATAAGTACAATTTGAATACACAATGATTTTCTACTTTAAATATAGTGACCGTTTCTTCTTCCTGGAAAGTTTTCTCTATTCAGAACTATCTCCACTCACCTGTCACAGTGCTTACAATTGCGGTGGATTTTTTTTAGTTTACAAAGAACTTCCACTTGGAACAATGCTACACATTGTTTTCAATTCACAACAAATATGAGTGATGGGAAACGCAGGCACTAATCTCCCAAAGCTGTCCAACGTGTCCATCTCCTCCCCACTGCTTCATTTGTTTTGGCCATCTCCTTCCCAGGCCAGTACAAGAGCCTCCTTGCCAGCCTCCCTGCCTCTCACTGTGCCCTCTTTTATCCTCTTCACAGAAATGTCAAAGTGATCTTTACTAAAGGCTAGTCCACATCTCACTCCCATGCTTCAAACTTCAAAGGTATCCTAGTGTCCTCAGGAAAAAGGCCAAACAGAATGAAGGCACTGCAGTAGTCCCCGCCTACCTTTCCAGATTCATAATACACCACCATCATCACCCCTATTCGATGAACTGGTTGTAGTTCCTCTCTCTTGCCCCCAAGCCTCTGTTCCTGCAGCTCCCTCTGACCAACGGACCCTTCTTATTCCCCTATCTCACCTGGACAACTCCTATAAAACCTCATGGTCTGGATGTGGGGTTCCATGGGGTTTCATGGGATTCCGGGCAAACCTCCATCACAGTATATTCCATTCTGTATGGTCATTGTAATGGCTGTTTAATTGTCCATATCTCCCATTAGACTGTATATTCCTTGAATATTGTGTTCATTTGTCTCTATAACATCTAGACATGACATAAAGTGGGTTCAAGGTAAAGAATTTTTGCATGAATAAATTTGATAAGGAAACTAATCACTTTGATAAGATAACTAATCATCAAAGGAGTGTTGGGCTTACCCAAGGTCACTTAAGCTATTTATGACTCAGCTCAGGCTGGCATCTGCAGCATTTCTAGTTAAGACATTAGCTTTCTCTTCCTAACCAAGACACAAAAGCCTAGTTATGAAGTTTGTCTGTATAACAAAAGATAAAGGAGTTACTAGAGATGTGATGAGTTGAAAGAAAATATTTGCAATATATGTATATATATATCAGGCAAAGGACTAAGAGCCATACTATCTAAAGAGCACCTGTAAGTCAATAACAAAGATCACCAACCTTGCATAAAAAGAAGGAAAGATAAACATCCAATTTGTAAATAGGGAAGTAAACACTAAAATGATCCCCAACTTCAGCAGCAAAGTAATAATAATTTTTTACCCATTAACTTACTAAAAATTAGAAAGACTGATAAAATCCAGAGCTGTGAAGACAAGTGAAAATGGCCTTTATTTTTTACACTGGTGATAGAACTGTAAACTGAAAAACCTCATGTGTGTGTGAAAGCCATAGCCATTTTCATTACTCATCACATTTTAAAAATATGCCTTCTTCAATCCCCAGTATGTTAATTTCTGTGACTGCTATAACAAATGATTACCAATTTAGTGGCTTAAAACAATACAAGTATATTGTGTTGTAGTTCTGTGGTTCAGAAGAATGAAATGAGTCTTCTTGAGCTAAAATCAAGGTGTTGGCAGGGTTATGTTCCTTTCTGGAGTCTCTAGGGGAGAGCCTGTTTCCTTGTCCTTTCCAGCATCTACAGGCTGCACACATTTTTTGGCTCATGGCCCCTTCTTCCATCTTCAAAGCCAGCAACACCAGGCCTAGTCTTTCTCACTGTTCCATTTCCCTGGTTCTGTCTTTTCATTCCCTTTTCTAACTTTAAGGATGCTTATGATTCCATTGGGCCCACTTGGATAATCCAGGATAGTTTCCCTATTGAAAGGTCAGCTGAATAGGAGACTCCATTCCATCTGCAATGTTAATTTCCCTTTGCCATGCAACCTACCATACTCACAGGTCCCAGGGATTAGGATGTAAACATTTTGGAGGAGGGGCATTTGTCTACCTATTACAACCAGCAATTCCAGCTGTAGGAATATATTCTACAGAAATAGACACACATACCCAAAAATGTATGTCCAAATATTTTTTATTGCAGGAGTGTTCCTAAAAGAAAATGAAAAGAAAGAAAAAAGAAAAGAAATTTTAAAATTATTCATTAAAAGTGGAATAATTACATAATCCTGTGTGAGGGTTAATTTTGTGTATCAGCATGAATAGGTCAAAGAGTGACCAGATATTTGGTCAAACATTATTCTGAGTGTTTCTGTGGGGCTATTACTGGATGAGGTTAAAATTTACATTGGTAGAAGGAGTAAAACCAATTGTTTCCCATAATGTCAGTGGGCCTCATTCAATTAGTCGAAGGTCTGAATAGAGCAAAGCGTCTGACCCTTTCCTGAGTAAGAGAATTTTTCCTGCAGGATAGCCTTCAAACTGGGACATAAGCTTTCTTCCTGCCTTCAAACTCAAATGGAAACATGGGCTCTTCCTGGTCCCAAGCCTGCTGACCTTCATACTGGAACTACACCCATTGGCTCTCCTACCATTGGGTTTCTAGCTTGCAACTCACTCTGCAGCTCTTGGGACTTGCCAGTCTCCATAACTGCTAAGTCATTTCCTTAGAGTAAATCTCTTTATATATATCCTATTGGTCCTGTGTCTCTGAAGAATCGTGAATAATACATCCTATTTCTTTAATAGATGCAGCCATAAGAAACAAGAAGGCAAAGCTTTCTTTTTTCTTTTTTTTGAGATGGAGTCTGCTTTGTCGCCCAGGCTGGAGTGCAGTGGCGTGATCTCGGCTCACTGCAAGCTCTGCTTGTTTCATGTAGAATATACAAAAATTAACGTAGAAGACCTTCATGGGATAGAGCTATATGAAAAGGGAAAATGTATAGTATGATCAGTTTTGTATAAAATTAAAAGGGACACATAAATATACACTCATCTATATATATATAAGTGTAGAAAAGGGACTGAAAGCTGCATATTGAACTTATAATTGATTATCTTGGAGGCTGAGAGGACAGGGCTTGATGTTGAAAGGGTTTTTCACGTATACTTTAATTGTTTGGATCTCTTTCAATGAGAAAGTATATATGTGATACAGTTTGGATCTGTGTCCCCACCCAAATCTCATGTTAAATTGTAATCCCCAATGTTGGAGGTGGGGCTTCCAGTATCATGGGGGCGGATCCCTCTTGAATGATTTGGCACCATCTCCTTGGTGCTATTCTTGCGATAGTGAGTTCTCACGAGATCTGGTTGTTTAAAAGTCTGTAGCACCTCCCTCTCTCTTGTTCCTGCTCCTGCTATGTAAGACATTATCTGCTCCCCCTTCACCTTCTGCCATGATTGTAAGTTTCCTGAGGCCTCCCTAGAAGCTGAGCAGATGCCAGAATCATGCTTCCTGTACAGTCTGCAGAAACATGAGCCAGTTAAACTTCCTTTCTTTATAAATTACCCAATCTCAGGTATTTCTTTATGGCAATGTGAGAATGAACTAACACAATATGAATTATTTGTATAATTTTTAAAAAACTAAAGTAATCAAAAAACTCAAATAAAAAATCTATTCATCTGTGTACAGGGGAATTTTTCTAATTAACTAAATTTAAAAGAAACATTCAAAGCATGTCAACATATTAATTTATAATAAGAAAGATTCCTTTCTATTGACTGGAATATCCATGTCCACTCTCAAGGGAATATTTTTGTAATAAAAAATATGTAAGAAACCAAACTGCTGGGCGCGGTGGCTCAAGCCTGTAATCCCAGCACTTTGGGAGGCTGAGACAGGTGGATCAAGAGGTCAGGAGATCGAGACCATCCTGGCTAACATGGTGAAACCCCGTCTCTACTGAAAAATACAAAAAACTAGCCGGGCGAGGTGGCGGGTGCCTGTAGTCCCAGCTACTCGGGAGGCTGAGGCAGGAGAATGGCGTAAACCCAGGAGGCGAAGCTTGCAGTGAGCCGAGATCTGGCCACTGCACTCCAGCCTGGGCGACAGAGCAAGACTCTGTCTCAAAAAAAAAAAAAGAAAGAAAAAGAAAAAAGAAACCAAACTGGTGAACAGAAGGGGCTTGTTAAGTATGAAATCAGAGCACAGGATGTCAGCTGTCCTTGAGGGAAGTTTTATTGTAGCTAAGGTTTTAACTCCAATGATTTATCCAATTGACCCAAACACTTGGGGCCCTAGAAACAGCCTCTCATTCTGATAATAGCTGCCTCTCTCTGCCCTGAAGAGTCACTTGAGAATCACTGTGAACTCTCACTCTCCCACTGTCATTTTGTCACTCTACATTAGATCCACCTTTCCTATTTGCACGAAGCACTGTAACATGCCCATTCTCTTCTTTAACAGATTCTATCAGATCATCTTCTACCTTTTCTGCTGATTTTAGTTTCCTAGCAGTGTACAGAAGATCAGTTGCGCCCCCTGAGTAAGCACCAGTATACATAGACTAGTAGGGTAACCTCAAAGGCATTTTCTGCTAAACAACTAAGTCCACTCATGGTTGGACTTTTCCTTAAGCCTTCCTAACCTTGTCCATAAATCTATGACGTTCAACTTGCTTTGGGAAACTGAACTCCTATTGACTATACTGAATTATCTTCCTGACTGAGTGACTTTGGGTAATGCAATAACTTTTTGCTCTGTTTCTTTTTATCTACAATAAGGAGGTCAGTGCAGTAAGATAGGAATAACACTCCATGTCTGCCACTTCACAGGACTATTGAGAGATTAAAACAAGGAAACATTTATCCATTCAGTAAACGTCTGCTGAGGTCCTTTACTCTGCCCAGCTCCATGGTTCTGAGAATACAAAAATGAATAAGACGTAGTCTTTTATGCCTGTGTCATGAATAATTCAGCCTTACAGGAAAGATATACAAACAATCGCAACACAAAATAATAAATGCTAACATAGGGTGTTCTTCTGGAGGAGGGATTAAGAAAAGTTTGGGGAGTCAACTCTTGAGCAGAATCTTGGAAAAGGGCAGAGAAGAGGACAAGGTGGAGAAAGGTATTGAAGACCAAAGGAACAGCATGTGAAAAGGCGTGGATACAGGGAGAGGATTGCCAGAGTTTAATTGGATGTAGAATGTGGTGGATTAAAGATAGTCTTAAATTCTTTGACACCTCCCCCCAAGAGCTGGGTTTGTATTATTCCTCTTTGAGTCTGGATGGGCTCTGTGACCACATGACCAATAGAATACAGCAGAAGTAACGCTGTGCCAGTTTTCAGACCCAGGCCTTAAGAGACCTATATATTCCACTTTCTGTCTCTTGAAACGCTTATTCTTGGAACCTAGCCACCATGCTGTGAGAAAGCCCAAAGAGCCTCATGAAGAGGCCCCAGTGAAGAGGAGCTGAGATCCCCTGGCCAAATGCCCTGGGTGAACTCCCCACTGACAACCAGCACCATCTTGCCAGCTATGTGAGTGAGCTTCTTGAAAATGGGTCCTCAGTCATGTGGAGTAAAAATGAGGGTTGTCCAAATGATACATTCATGAACAAAATAAATGGTGGTTGTTGTTTTTTAAGTCACTAAGTTTTGCCTCAATAATAAGCAGTAAATAGATAACTGAAACATGAAGATAAGAAAGAGGAGAGGGGCCGGGAGCAGTGCTCATGCCTGGAATCCCAGCACTTTGGGAAGCTGGGGAGGAAGACTGGCTTGAGCCCAGGAGTTCGAAGCTCCGGTGAGCTGATTGCACCACCACACTCCAGCCTGGATGACAGAGTGAGGGCCTGTCTCTAAAAAAATAAAATTAAATTAAATAACTAAATAGAGGAGAGAATCAAGGATGACTCTCAAGTCTCCAGTTTTGATAATATGATGGAGCTTCTTTTCTGAAATATTTATATATGTTTCTAATTAACTACCTTGAAAAGAAACTGGTTTCAAAGCTGCAATGTCAACATATGAATTTATAATAAGAAAGGTTCCTTTTTAAAAATCTTTTCTGAAAGATTTATAGAAGTGAATGGAGGACAGGAAGGGATCATAGGGTAGTGATAATAAATTCAGTTTGGGATCTATGGAGGTTGAAGGGCAATTGGCTATCCTGGTATAGACAGATGGTGTAGTTGAACCTATAGATCTGAAGCTGGAGAAAGAGAGATTTACAAATAATTATTAGTGGAGGGAGAATGCATGATCATGAATATGAACATCTATGGAGAATATACACAGCAAGTGAGAAGAGGGCTGAAGGGAATAACCACAGCTAAGGGGTATGCAGAAGAAAAGTCTAAGATGAAGCCTAAAAAGAAGAGGGAGTAGGGAAGTGGGGCAGAGTTAACTCCTTCTGCTCCTATAAGCAGTGCTTCTAACCCCAAAGGAGAGGCTGCATGGAGCAACTCAGGTTCAATGCTTGACACTAGGCCTTGGCAAAGCCTCCATGTCAGGCAAGTCCTGGCTCTTTGTGCCCCGCTTTACTGCTTACAGAGCAAAATAAGCTCAGGCTAGAGCTGGGAGTGTTACAACCAGCCAGCCAACCACATGAAGTCTTTCACTCTTCTTTCTAGCTATTCAACCTTTGCTTACATGAGTGACAGGGCTTCTCTGTGTCCAGGAGCCTAGGGAGTCAGCCCTGACTGTGCTCTGGGAAAAAGACAATGAACCAAGAAGTGAATTGGTGTTCTGCCTCTGGGCTAAACATGAAAAGAAGCCTCTTTTCCATTTTGTGTGAAGCTTTTCTTCTCCAAGCTGCACACCTAAACAGATGGGAAAGCAATGGTTTGTTGATGCAGTGAAGCAGGAACTCTAGGAAAGAGTGGATGAATATTTCATGGGCACCAGTAGCAGTTAATAAATCATGAGGAGCAGCAGACGAGGAGGTCCTTCATTCCACCCTGGACAGTGGTTGCTCAGCTCTGCTCAACTGCAACCTCCTTTTCTGGCATGTCCAATTTGTCCTGAGTACTGCAGGGAAGCTTGCATGCCATTTCTATGGGGCTTGGTTTCTCAACTTCAGTGTGTACAGAGGAAGGCTACTCTTCTATTTTTTAGCTATGGCCAACTAGATGAGGAGATAATATAGGGAAATTCAGAAAAAAATTAACTTAGGAATTAGCAGATTTGGCTTCTGGCTCCAGCTCTGTTGATGGCTATGTGGCATTGGACAATGTACTTAACTTCTCTGAATAATAGTTTCCTATCTCGAAAGTAAAGGAATGAATGGATTTGTTTTCCTGAAGTGTCCTATCTTACCATGCTGTGAATCAATGTATTCATAGAAAGGACAGTCAATGACTCATGATGTTTAGTCATCTTTTTCATAAGTAGTTATTGATAAAGTTTCTGTGCCGTGTGTTTTATTTCTAGGGAGCATTGACAACTCTTTTCCATGTCTAGGGACAAGGATGCACTTATGTCTAGTATTTAGGAAAGAAAAAAAGCAAAACAAAACATAGGCCTACTCAATAATTAGTTTTGGAACAAGCACAGACATAACAAGCACCATTTTGTCAGACTCAATATTTGGCATCTATTTATTTGTCTGTTCATAATTTAAAACTTTGTATCCAAAAGGAATTTTAGCTGATTATACTTGTAATGAAAATGGCAACAGTTGGTTACATAAACAGAAGTTTCAGCATTATCAAAATTATCAATTTTAATAATAAAAATATACATCACCACTGAATGCTTACTCTGTGCTAAACACTATACTGGGCATTTATAAGCATTATTCTATTCCTCATTACTCACAAAATAGATATAATACACACTGATTAAAAAATGAGGGCTGGGCTCAGTGGCTCATGCCTATAATCCCAGTGCTTTGGGAGGCCCAAGCAGGAAGATCGCTTGAGGCCAGCAGTTCCAGACCACCCTGGGCAACATAGCAAGACCCTGTCTCTAAAGAATGGTGGCATGCACCTATAGTCCTATAGTGAGAGAATTGCTTGAGCCCAGGCGTTCAAGACTGCAGTGATCTGTGACTTTGCCACTGCACTCCAGCCTAAGCAATAGGCTCTTTAAACCGGTTGTAACATCTTACTTGTTCCCTAATTTATTAAAAAAAAGAAACACAATATTTGATGAGGTTCATTTTCTATTTTCTATTTGTATGACAGTCATGATTTTACCTTTTTTTTTTTTTTGAAAAAAATCCTTTAACCATCTATTATGCATAGATATTCAGAGAGAAAGAGAGAAACACAATGCAGGAAATAAGGTAAGGCCAGGGCATCCTCACCAACCTTTTCCAGCCCTCTCCTGTGATGCAGTAGGGGTGGCTTGTTGCTAATTAAGCCGATTGCCATCAGTGGCTTGGCCGCTCTGCTCTTTGGGCGGCCTTTTGTCTAATGCCTGCTCCTACGCTTCTCACTGCTGCAGCTGCTTCCCAGAATCAATGAGCATTGCCTTCTACTCTGCAGGGTCTTTCCATGGCCTCCCAGAGTCCTGCTCTCTCCAACATCACTAACAAGAATAGTAGAGACTAAAGGACAGAACTAACAGCTCTCTGGGCTATCCCTCTTCTTTTTCTCTAATTGCTTTTCAGATTTAAAGATAATGGCACCCCACATGGTGAGCACGGAACTGTGGACCATCACAGTGAAATTCCCATGATGAGGTTTCTCACATTGTGTGCCATAGAACATCGGTGTTCTGTGAATAACCTGCAGGTGTGCTGTGAGTAAATGGAAAAATATTCTCAAGTCTTACAATAAATAATTATTTTATCATAATCATGAAAAATACCAAAGTAATTTTATTTCCTTTTCTTTCAAGATCAAATGATTTTACTTTGTTTTTATCATATATTACTTTGGGGGGTTTTTGTTGTCCTAACAAAATAGTGTTTAGGGAAACATTTTATAAGTCTGTGTGTAATATCATCAGTTTCTGTTTTGTGACATCAAAACTCTAAGAAATTCTTTTTATAGCCCAGGAGATGCCTTACCAAGTAATTCAGAAAGAAGAGAGAGTTAAGGACTTCTGAGGAGATGGAGACCTTCTCGGCAGCACAAAATTCGGACATTGTTCTCTTCTCTAGGTTTGGAAGCCATGAAACATTCCTGTCCCCTCCTCTACCACAGGGCAGGCTAGAGAGGGAGATGCCATGTGCCAGTTAACAGGAGGCATAGCACAGACAAGTGCTTTAACAAGAGAAACATGATGCTCAAATCACATCTTCAAAGTGGTTGAGCACAGTTGTTGAAGACGCTATTTTCAAAGTCAGGGCTTTCAACAAACAGAAAGACAGAATTAGCTACAGTTGGCATTAAAATCCTGAAGCAGAGAATGACCATTCTCAATGACCAGCTTAAGAAACAGAAAAGAATACACAAAAGGGATTGAATGTTAAATGATGATGATCTTTAAGAACCTAGACTTATTCCTCTTCTCTGTGTACCTTGTGTACTTTCTCTATGATCTTCATTCACTCCTATAATATGAGCCACCTTCTCTGTAGAACTGAACCTCAGTTCCCATCTCCAGCCTCTGTTTCTTGCCTGAGCTCCCAACCCTCATATGTGTGGATGTCTTGCAGACATAAATATTTTTACCTCATCCTCCTGCCTCACCCCAAAAATCAGCTTTTCCCCTTATATTCTTTGTCTTGAGGAATGTCACTGTCATTGACTAAAAACACGAGGTCATTCTCAGATATTCCTGTTCACACCCACATTCAATCTGTTGCTAAATCAAGTCTACCTCGAAATTATGTCTGTAACGTTTCCCTTTCTCTTTACCCTCACTTGCCATTATAGCAGATCAGAGCCTCATAATCTCTTTCTTGGTTCCTGAAAGCTCATTTTAACTGGCCTCCCTGCCTGCTATAAAACTGCCTTTAAGTTAGTTCTCACAATGGCAGATTGACCTCTGCACAGTGAATATTTGATACTGATATTCTCCTACTCAAAAATCCTCCTGTGACTTTCTACCGCCTTTAAGATTTATAAGCTGAGCCAAGTTTAGCAGTTTAACCTCACATTTTACTAAGCTCCCTTCCTATCATAAACTATACTCTAGTCATACCAAATTGCCTGCAGAAATATGACATAACCTCCATCTGCCTGTAGCCCCCTGTTGTGCTACTTTCTCTGCCTCCCAAACCTCCTTATCCACTTAGCTAACTCCTTCCTCCAGGAAGCCTTCCTGGAACTTCCCAGTCAGCTCTAAGTGCCCGTCTCATGCATTCTTGTGACTCTCTATGGCCCAAGCTATTAGAGCCCTTCACACACTCTACCACCATTGTCCATGTACAGAACCAGCATTTAAAAAAAACTTATACTTCTTTTTAAAAAACTTTTACTTTAAGTTCCAGGATCCATGTGCAGAATGTGCAGGTTGTTACATAGGTATATGTGTGCCATGGTGGTTTGCTGCACCTATTGACCATCCTCTAAGTTCCCTCCCTTCGTCCTTCATCCCTCAACAAGCCCTGGTGTGTGATGTTCCCCTCCCTGTGTCCATGTGTTCTCCTTGTTCAACTCCCACTTATGAGTGAGAACATGCAATGTTTGGTTTTCTCTTCCTGTGTTAGTTTCCTCAGGATGATGGCTTCTGGCTTCATCCACGTCCCTACAAAGGACATTATCTCATTCCTTTTTATGGCTGCATAGTATTCCATGGTGTATGTGTACCACATTTTCTTTATCCAGTCTACCATTAATGGGCATACAGGTTGGTTCCATGACTTTGCCATTGTAAATCTTGTTGCAATAAACGTATGTGTAACTGTGTCTTTATAGCAGAATTATTTATATTCCTTTGAGTATATACCCAGTAATGGGATTGCTGGATCAAATGGTATTTCTCATTCAAGATTCTTGAGGAATCACCATACTGTTTTCCAGAATGGTTAAACTAATTTACATTGCCAGCAACAGTGTAAAAGCGTTCCTATTTATTCACGCCTTACCAGCAACTATTGGTTTTTTTCTTTTGACTTTTTAATAATCACTATTCTGACTGGCGTGAGATGGTATCTCATTGTGGTATTGATTTGCATTTCTCTAATGATCAGTGATGTTGAGCTTTTTGTAATATGTTTGTTGGCTGCATAAATGTCTTCTTTTGAGAAGTGTCTGCTCAAACTTTTACCCACTTTTTGATAGGGTTTTTTTTTTTCTTGTAAATTTGTGTGAGTTCCTTGTAGATTCTGGATATTAGAGCTTTGTCAGATGTGTAGGTTGCAAAAATTTTCTCCTATTCTGAGGAAAATCCTATACATCTTTCTCCAGCATTTTCTAATACTAGATCTCTGTCCTTCCCTGCATTTAGGGCAAAAGGGCAATCTATACTCACTACCCTCTAGGATAGGGCCCTATTAAATAAAAAATCCCAAAAGCAGGAAGTGAGTTAATGTTAGGTTTTTGAGTTTCCCCAGATAGACTCAACTTAGTCTAGAAGTTCCATTTGGTCCTGTGTCCCATCTCTTATCAGAGGGTTTATTGTCTGATTCTGATTTGATGGCTAGCTGATCCTCCCTAGAGAATACTGCTGTATCTGCCAAAGTGAAATGGTATGAACGGTATATGGCAGAGGGTCCAAGGGAGGGAGCCAATAAGAGCAAGTTGTATGACTCTTTTTGTGTTTATGTGCTAATAAATGTGTGTGTGTGCCTGTGTGTGTGTTTGTTGCAGGATTTGGTCTGAGATTTGCTTTCCTTGTAATTTACTTCCTGGTAGGGAGTTTGTCCATAAGGAGACCTAAAACCTTCCCTTTCCCTCAGTCATTGGAAATCACCATCACTTACTAAAAGAACCCAACAGTTGTAAATGATCAAGTTGGTTTAGGTCAGCTGGCAACACAGTACTTGATACAATGCACATGATTGATGCATTTTCCTAAAAAGATTTCAGTATTCTATAGTTACAAATATAGAAACACACACATATATTGCAACCAAAAGTTCCTACATTTTTTTGTCTGCTTAATATCCTGACTCACATTTTTCATAGCATGGCTGGTCCTTGAATATGTCACCTATTGGAATGCCACAGCATTCTTCATTTGAATTACTTTCTTAGTTGGACTTTATTTATCTTTGAATGCCACCTGAGCCTACTGCAATATTTCACCTGGAAGAGGCTGGCATCATTAAATGTTTGCTGGCTGAAATGTGATAAAACATACTCTTCTAGCACCCTTTGGATCACAGCTAATGCCTACAAGAAAGAAAAGAAAAAAGCAGTATTGTCTTGAGGGGTGGGTCAGTTCCAATGGTAGATAGGGGCAAATGGCAGAAGCAGGAACGACACAAAGACAGAGAGGCACACTTTTCTCTCTGGTTGTAGGCTGCCTTCCCATCACTGGATAGGCAGCATAAGAGAAGTATTGTCCAGCTTTGCTGGAAGAGGACAGTCACGGGAAGAGGATGAATGTCTCAAGAGAACATCTGTAAAACTATTAGGTTTGTCAAGCTGGTAGCCACGTCTGTCAATGAAATATGAGGTTGAAGCATTACTGTTCTGCTTGCCACAGATCAAAACTTGGGCATAAGGCAGGATGGCTTGTCATCGCTGATGGGTGCTGCCGAGGGGAAGCTGGGATGCAGCATGAGCTCTAAGAGAATGAATCTAGCTGCAGAGGCACAGAAGGGGGGTATGTAAGGTGCAACTCGTCACAGGTCACCAAAGGCCAGCTCCTGATGGTAGGACAGAGCTTTAGGTAAAGCCATTTGAATTACAAACCTACCCAGACTGTCTTAAGGAAAGGAGGCAATTTAGGAAAAAAACCATAGGCAGGAATTGCAACCAGGATATGACAGAGGGCCAGGGCTGGCTGTTATATAAGCAGTTATTCTTTCCATTTATCCAGGGTCCCATGACAGCTCATCTGGGATTGCTGGTCTCTGCCCACGAGCTTCGCTATTTGCTCTTGGGCTTGCCTCCTCTCTTCAGATTGGCATCTCAAACACTGTGGGAGTGGCGGGACACAGGGCATTATACATGAAGGAGACATTAGAAAGCCAAAGATGAGCCCTCACAAGGGAGGCTCAACTCTTGACCCAGGTCACTCTCTGGATCATTGACACCTTCAAGCCCCTCCCTAACCCCTACCCCTACCCCTACCCCATTACTGTGACCAACAACAACACCGAGCACGTCACTGGGCAGTCACTCTAGAGCAGCGTTTCTTAGAGGCATCTGGGGGTGCTTCTTAAAAGTACACATCCTCGGCCGGGCGCGGTCACTCATCCCAGCACTTTGGGAGGCCAAGGAGGGCAGATCATGAGGTCAGGAGATCTAGACCATCCTGGCTAACACGGTGAAACCCCGTCTCTACTAAAAATACAAAAAATTAGCCGAGTGTGGTGGCGGGCGCCTACAGTCCCAGCTACTCGGGAGGCTGAGGCAGGAGAATGGCGTGAACCTGGGAGGCAGAGTTGGCAGTGAGTCCAAGATTGCGCCACTGCCCTCCAGCCTGGGCGACAGAGCAAGACTCCATCTCAGGAAAAAAAAAAAAAGTACACAACCTCAGGCCCCACCACTGGATATTCTGGGATGGGCCCAGGAATTTCTATCTTTACTAAGCAGCCTGCAGGCTACTCTATAGTTGGGCAAGCTTGGAAACTGCAATGGAAATTAAAGCATTAAAGCACTAAAGGTAGATCTCACATGTAAATAAACACACAAGGAATAACCTGGGTGCTTATTACAATGCATATTCCTATCCCCCCAACCAAAGAAAGATACTGTTTCAAAAGCCCTGGGCAGGACCTTAGGAATCTGCATTTTGGCGAAGTGATAGAGTGGTCCATGAGCTTCAATTTGAGAAACACTATGTTAGAGAGAAACCTCATTTAGTTTCAGAATCTGTACCTAGAGCCAGTGTGATCTGGGAGTAGCCCTTTTTCTTTTCATTTCTTTTTCATTTTTTTTTTTTTTTTTTTTTTTGAGACAAGGTCTTGCTCTGTTGTCCAAGCTGGAGTGCAGTGGCACAGTTACAGCTCACTGCAGCCTCCATCTCCCTGGCTCAAATGATTCTCCCACCTCAGCCTCCCAAGTAGCTGGGACTACAGGCGCATGCCACCATGCCCAGCTAATATTTTTATTTTTTGTAGAGATGGGGTCTCAGTATGTCACCCAGTCTGGTCTTAAACTCCTAGGCTCAAGCAATCCTCGTACCTTGGCCTCCCAAAGTACTGAGATTACAGGCGTAAGCCACCATGCCTGGCAGAGTATCCCTTTTTCTACCCCACTCTGTGATGAGCCATCCAGGGAAGGACTCATTAGTTTGTTCCCTGGGGCAGCCCCAGAGCCTTAGAACCAAAACTGCTGGGCAGGAGAGGCAAGGGGTAGAATAATTGAAGGAGGCGGGTCATAGCATTAAAGGTAGATCTCACATGTAAACAAACAAGGAAAGTTGCATTGACATCAAATGTGGGTAAACCAACCCTTACATATAAATACTCTAATAACAAGAAAAATAAGAATTTCCTACTGGGTGTTGAGCTCTTACTATGTGCTAAGTGCCTGAGGTATGTTATTTAATCCTGGCAAAAATTTCAACTTGTATTTTTGAGAAGATAAGCAACTATTCAAATACACTAACAGCTAAGTGGCAGAACCTAGTCTCAAACCTAGGTTTTGTCTGAAGTCAACACATGTGGCTTTAACCTCCGTGGTGCATGTAGCTAGGAGCAGGGATTACTTCTGAAGTCAGAAAAAAGAAATCCATAATTATAATATTATATACCCCAGGAACATTATTGACTAATAAAATGGATCCTAAATTTCGTAACAAAATCCTTTTGTGGTAAAAATAATCCATCCTCATAACTTACCAATTTTGTAAACTCGGATTTTCATAAATTGCATTTTATTAAAAGTACACACCTGTATGGTCTAGGAAGGCCCTAGAACTCCCCAAATGTGCAAATAATTGAAAGACACAGAAATGATGTAAAAGGAAGCCAGCCAAGGATCTCAGACTAAACAATTTCCCATTCCCCTGGAAACGGCGCCTCTGAAATAAATCAGCCAGCTGTTCGCGCTGAAACGGCCCTCTGCTTTAGTCAGCATGGCGTTCTCAGCGCCTGCATGTTGGCTCCTCCGCGCAGCCAAGGCTGCATCAGTTCTCTGCAGAGGAGGCAACTCGCTCCAAAGCCAGCAGAGCTCAGGGCTGTGTTCCCCATCCTCTCCCCTGACTCAGGCCTTAGTAACCATGCCCCTTCCATGGAGAGCTCCATTGGGTGCTCCATGGGGAGCCTTGCTGCATGCGTTTGTCCTGATTGGCAAGAAGAGGCAGGATCTGATCTCTAATGTGCAAACTCTCAATGTGTTGAGAACAAATAGCTATAATCAAAATGCCTCCTGTCGACTTTGCAAAACCTTGGAGGAGGCGTTTACAAGTTGCTAAACACACGTTTCCAAATCCTCATCTTCAAAGCAGTCCTTTAAGATACAAGTGTAGGGGATTGTGAGGGGAAATCCAAGAACAAAGTGGCAATCAAACAACAATGTGGTGGTTGGGAGGGGTGCAGGGCAGGAGAAGTGAGAAATATAGATGTGTCCCCAGCACCACCTCATGCCCTGCTTTCTCTTCTCACCATCCCTTTGGGGCAGTTATTTGTCACATAAAGAGTCTTAGATGCCAGGAAAAGGTCCTTATTTTGCCTTTGGTCTAATCTAATAATAAGCACAGATAAAGATAATCAAGGATTCTGAGAGATTAGATGCTCTCAAGAGTACTCAGTGTGTTTCCTTAAGGTCTTTGAAAATAGATGACAAGAATGATGACATAGCCCCACGATAATCCCAAACCTCCCTACTGCCAGCATAATTGGCTCCTAAACAATCCAACTCTCGGATTCTTACATTAGTCACTTTATCAACAGCATTTATGGACTGCGCTCTGTAAACCCATCATTGAATTGAGCAGGAATCAGAAATACAAGACCTCATTGTTTAGAGGAAAAGATCCAGCTAATAATTGGGGGCAATGCTGGGCAGGAGAATTTGAGTGCTACCTTGAGAACTAGAGATACGGACTGTGGGAATTTAGAAAAGGAAAAAGATTAAGGTGGTCCAGGGTTATCAAGGAAGATTCATGGAAGAGGTAGACTTTGAACTTATAGGATCAGAGAGGAAGAGAAAATTGTACTGACAGCATTCCAGTAGAATTGGAGAGGGTGAAAGTCTTCTCTTCTTTCCACCTATCAAAATCGTTTCTTGCCAGAGCTTAGATCTGGCTGACCCTTTCTGTCTTCCACCATGAGGACTGTGATTAATGTCTGCAGATTTCTTTGAATTTTCAGAGAAAACAAGCCTGGTATATGCACAGCGTAAAGCATCAGTGTGATTAAATTACTTCAATTGCAATAGAAATATTATGGACTGAAAGAAAAGATAGCATCCTATATTATAAACAGGCTGAAATTAGAAACACTACCAAATGCCATTCACCCTTCTCTTTGCTTGGACACATTTAAAATGTTAAGCTGAAGGGGAAATATTAGGTTGGTACAAAAGTAATTGCAGTTTTGCCATTCAAAGTAATTGCAAGAACCACAGTTACGTTTGTACCAATCTAATAATTAATTGGATGGATAAGAGCAAAAACTCCTTTCTTTATATGATTATTTGTTTCCTCTGTACTCAACCAAACAACTACATTTAGTGCGAATGCATAGGATTTCATTATAATTAAAGACATAGGGAACCTGCCATTTCGGGAATATTTTGAAACACTGAACATGTAGATGAAAAGATAGTTTGCATCATATTTGATTATGAAGAGGCAGCATCCTATGTTGGGTGAAAGCTTATTTGAAAGCCTACACCTGCTTGCAAATAGAATTTTAACTGGCAATTTTGCATCTAGGTAGTGTGTTATGGCTTATAAAATCATCTTTTTTCTTTCATAAAGAACACAAGGCCACAATTAGTGCCAAGTCTGTTCCCCAGAATTGCTTGGCAGTGTTCCCAGATGTCCCAACAGCCCTGTAGCAGAAGCTTTCCAATCTATTTGCTAGGTGGTGCTTTTATTTTTCCTTTCCGTTTAACAGATTGCAATATGTCCCACCCTTTCTGGTATCATTGGTCAACAGTATTTTCAACTCTTTCTTAATGTCTTATTTTCCCAAACCTGAGGTCTTTCAAACATGGACTCTATTATTCTCCTCAAGCCCACATGGTTCTATGATTCCCTTAAATAGACAAACAAACTCTCATGAATTCAGATTCAACTTAAAAGATGTTCCCCAAACTGTCAAGTACCTCAAGATGTTAATAGATATTCCATAAGATAAGGGTTTTGATGTCAAATAAACATAGGAAATGCTGCAAAGCCTCTACAGTCTCCACTTAGGGATTTATAGTACACATTAGCTGAGAAAAATATAAAGAAATCGGGCAGGAAATGTTTAATTCAAAGTGTTTTGACTACAGAATCCTTGGTGTGTGTGTGTGTGTTCATATGTGTTCTTTCTATAAGATCCCTGGAATATAATAATCATAATAATGATAAGAATAAGAACTTTTATAGTTATTTCTATTCCTTTTGTGATTATCCTAGAAATTTAACATGCATAATTAACATTTTAATATTAATAACTTTACTCTCCTCTAAATCATATAAGAATCTTAAAGTGTTGTAATGCCAGTCACCACCTACCCAAAGTTATATGTTACCCTCTCTTGATATTTAGCCTCACAAATTAGGCATTAATTTTACCATTGAAACGGTCAACACTTATGTATTCTATTTTCATGTATTGCAAACCTTCCTTCTGACATCAAGTACCCTCATTAGAGGTTCCTTTTGTGAATGTACAACTAAGAGTAAATCCTCTTGGATTTGTGTCTGAAGATGTCTTTATTTCACCTTTGTTTTTGAAAGATTACATTGCTGAATATAGGGTTCTAGGTTGAAAGTTACTTTCAGTACTTTGAAAGTTTATTTTCTGAGCTTCTGGTTTTATTCTGGCTGCTGAAAAGTCAGCTGTCAGTCATTACAGATGATTTCTGGATTATTTTACATTTTGTTTCAGTTGGCCTGCTTCTATTTTATTCTCTGTGTTTTCATTGTTCTGAATTTGGCACTCAGTTGTGTTTTTCTTTTCACCTATGGTGTTTGGCACTTTGGGAAACTTCCTTAAACCTTTTCCCATTTAGAAAAAAAAAAATGCAGCTCGCTGCCAGAGCTCCTTTAATTTTACTCTTTGAGGCTGAAGCAAATCTGACTTATTTTCAATGTGAAAATAAAATATAAAAATGGGTCTTGGAGTTATTTCTAAACAGAACTAACATCGGAATTATCTGAATCATCAGAACCATCTGAATCATCAGAATTGTCTATTTTGGAAAAATCAGATTCATCAAGTGAATCTTCTGTCAACAACTGTTCGAGAGTGATGTTAACATTACACATAGGAATGCTACGTTTTCTAGGATTTGACATTTTCAGCAATCAAGAATTATCATATTTTGTAAATGGAAATGTTAGTAGTGGCAAATCCATACTGGTCTGCAGCAATCTCAATTCTTGTCTCCTCAGAAGAAAGAATTTGACTAGGGGCATAAGGCAGAAAAAGATACTGAGGCAAGTTTCAGTGCAGGAGTGGAAGTTTATTTAAAGATTTGGAGCAAGCAAGAAAGGAAAGTACACTTAGAAGAGACCCAAGCGGGCCCTGTGAAGGTCAAGTGCCCCATTTAACCTTGATCCTAGGACTTTATATGCTGGCCTGTTTCCAGTATCTTGTGTGCCTTTCCCATGATTCTTCCCTTAGGGTGAGCTGCCTGCATGCAGTACCCTCCTTATGCTTGGGAGGTGAACCTGCACAGTGTGTTTAGGAAGTTGTATGCATGCCTGACTGAGGTTTTCTTCTCTTTTCTAGTGGAATGACCCCGGAAGGTCATACCCCACCATTGTATCTCTTATGTGCATGCTTGAGCTCACTTGCCCAGTTTCTAAGATTTTATTAGAAGCTGATTACCAATTTCAAGTGTTTTTTTTTTTTTTTTTCTGTTTGGGAAATTGTCTCTGCCTGGCACCTGTAATCAGTGATCACTTTAGTGTGACAACTGTGGACCATCAGTAAATTGCTTCTCCCTGAGCACTGGCTGCCAACTATCATTTTTAGAGAGGCAGTGTGACAACTGCCAAATCATCACTTGATGGTCACCTGACATTCCTGGTGGGTGTGGTTGGGGGAACCCTCTCCTGCCCCACTCACCCTTGGCCAGCTATCTACTGTAACAAAAATACCACTATCAAAACCAGAATGCTATAAATGGAATGATGTCTATGGTTTCCAAAGTTGCTATACTAGAGCAATGCAATAATAATAATAAAGACAAAATATTTTGTGGCAAAGTTATCTCCAGGTAAACACTGCAACTGCAAGTGCTGCCAGCAAGTATTCTTGGGGCAAATGGGTAAGGGTTAATTTGTGATTTGGTGTTCTTAACCCCTTCTGGAAAATACTCAGTCATTAGGTCTTTCAATATTGCATCTCCCTCATCCTTATTGTTTCTTCCTGGACCAAAGATAATATGTGTGTTGGATCTACTCACTCTGTCTTTCACATTTCTTAATCTTTTTTTCAAAGGTTCCTTTTCTTTGTCTTTGTCCACATTGTGTGTGAGTTCTTCAGCTTTTTCTTCCAACTCACTAATTGCTTCTTTAACTGTGTTTAATATAGTATTAAATCCATTCATCCAGATTCTACTTTCAATTATAATTTTCATTTCTGGAGATTCTTTCCAGAGCTCATTCTCAAATGTATTTAATACATGTTATTTTAATGCATTTATACATATTTATTTTACATTCTATATTTGGTATCTAATAATTTGAATAATATGAGTCTTTGCAGGTCTGATTCTGAGGTTCACTATTTTTGCTGAGTCTCATTCATGGTTGTGTGTTTCCTATGTGTGCAGTGAGCATATGTAACATGGAACTTTAACTATGGTATTTCTCTGAGGCTTGGTTGTAAAGTTTGCTCCTTCAGAAAGAATTTGTGTTTGTTTCTGCCAGGCAGGGACACTTGCTCTACTAGATATAATACCTATTGAGACTATGTGGTGTTGGCCCAGGGATAGATAGAGCTCAGAAACAGATATTTACATATATGGAAAGTTGATATATGACAGAGGTAGCATTGCAAACACTTGACCAAAGATGGTCTATTTAACAAGTGATGCATGAAAAAGGCTTTTCCTTATAGGACTACACTAGCAAAGTGTATCCTAGCCATACCTAAGTTTTGATGAGGAGAGATTGTAAGATAACTAAATTGAAGAGCAGTTATTTTTATATTAAGACCCATATACTGGCTTTAAGATAGGTATATGTCCTTATAGTATATGAAAAGATTACATGTATATGCATAAAAAGTAGAAAAAATAGAAATTACAGATGCAATGTTTTAAACTGTTTTTCAGTCCTTATAATTGGTGGTGGTTATATTAATATTGCTCTTTTCTGATTGTTATATGTGTCATATGAGAGAATATAAATGAATAATTATAGAGTATTCTAATTGTATTTTCCCCTGTATCCTTGAGAACTGGGATTATCAGTAAGAAAGGAGGAAAATACAGATGTAGTATAGAAGAGGTTAAATAAAAATCCCGTATTTTTGAATTTAATGAAAATACCGGGATAAATAGCACATACTCGCAACATATTCTACCCAACTATATCCATCCATCCATCCACTGAAAAGGCCAGAAGCCGTGACCTATTCATTAAAATGTCTGTCCAAATATTTCCCCATTTTAAAATTTTTTTTGCTACTTTTCGAATTGAGAGTTTTAAAATATATATTCCAGATATACCTTTTGTCAGTAGCACTAAGCATATCTGTATTCAGATTGTGGTCTTGAAATGCCATTGCATATTCAAAGAAATAAACATTTCTTAAAGAAATGACTGATTCTAGATATGGGGCAGGAAATGAGCAAGGTGAATCTGAAACATCTTGATATACCAGATATCAGGGAAACTATTAAAGACCACTAGAGTCCTGTGTAAAGGCTCAGAAGCTAGCTCAATGAGGCTCACCTGTTCTGTTCTGTTCTATTCTATTCTATTCTATTCTATTCTATTCTATTCTATTCTATTCCATTCCATTCTATTCCATTCCATTCTATTCCATTCCCATTTCTTATTGCCAAAGATAGGACAATTTGACCTTCAACAAAGATAAGAATTGTAATAAATTGGAACCCATCAAATATCTTTGAGTCCATGCATTTCTACAGAGATTTAAAAAAACTAATTGGGGCCAGGTGTTATGGCTCACACCCGTAATCCCAGTGCTTTGGGGGGTTGAGGCCAGAGGATCACTTGAAGCCAGGAGTTTGAGACCAGCCTGGGCAACAAATTGAGATCCCCCACCATCTCTACAAAAGTTTTTAAAAAGTCAGCTGGGTGTGGTGGTGTGCAACCTGTAGTCCCACCTGCTTGGGAGGCTGAGGCCAGAGGATCCCTTGGGCCCAGGAGTTGGAGATGCAGTAAGCTACAGTTGTGCCACTACACTCCAGCCTGGGCAACAGATAACTTGTCTTTCCAAAAAAAAAAAAAAAAAGAAAGAAAAAAACTAAGTATATGATAAACAACTAAAGCATTATTATGGAAACAGATTAAAATGAAAGAATCATCAAATGCTTATCCTCGCTTTCCTTTAAGAACTGTACCACTGGAAAATCAATTAGTAGATGAGAAGGAGTATCTCTTTATAAAATTATTCCAACCAACGTAATGACAGATTGGAAAATCATCATTTTGTTAACATTGGGCATAACTAGACATTATGTGCCCATTGGTGAAAAGAAAAATGCCACCATTTGATTCCAAAGACATCAAATCTGAGTGTGATCAAGCTCTTGGATCCAGCTTCCAATTTGCAAGACATATATGGTCATGTTGAACTGCAACATGTGTAGGCAATCAGCAAAATTCAGACTCAAAGCACATCTCAAGTTTAAAAAATGAATCACGCAGTATGTACGTTTTTGTGTCTTGCTTCCTTCACTTAGGATAATGCTTTTTGAGATGCACCTATGTTTCTGTATATATCAGTAGTTCATTTCTGCTTATTACTGAGTAGTATTCCATTGTATCAATATCTCACAATTTGTTTATACAAACTCTAGATATTTTTCCCCCAGATTTTGGCTATCATGAATAAAGTTGCCATGAAAATATGTTTTCATTTCTCTTAAGTAAATAGAATTGTTGGTTTGTGTGGTATGTATTTTTAACTTCTCAAGGAACTGCCAAACTCTTTTCTAAAGTGGTTGTATTATTTTGCTTTCCCGCCAGCAATATATAAGAATTCCAGTTGCTCCACATTTGCAACAACACTTGTTAGTATTTTAAGCTATTTTAGTCAGTTTGTAGTGACATCACATTGTGGTTTTAATTTGAATGTCCTGGTTATTATTATGAGAGATGGACTCTCGCTCTGTCGCCCAGGCTGGAGTACAGTGGCGTGATCTTGACTCACAGGAACCTCTGCCTCCCGGGTTCCAGCAATTCTCCTTCCTCAGCCTCCCAAGTAGCTGGGATTACAGGCGCCTGCCATTACATCCAGCTAATTTTTGTATTTTTAGTAGAGACGGGGTTTCACCATGTTAGCCAGGCTGGTCTCAAACCCCTGACTTCAGGTGATCCGTCCGCCTCGGCCTCCCAAAGTGCTGGAATTACAGGCGTAAGCCACCACGCCTGGCCTCCCGGTTATTATTGATCAAGCATTTTTCATGTGCTTATTGAGCATTCTTATATCATTTCTGTGTGAAATGTGTGTTCAAATATTTCCCTGTTTTAATACTATTTTTCTCTACTGTTTGAGAGATTTAAAAATGTAATCTAGATATGTCTTTTGTCATGTATTATAAATATTTTCTTCTTGTCTGTGGCTTGCTTTTCCACTTCCGTGATGATATCATTGAAAGAGCAGGAATATTTGATTTTGAGAGAGCCTGATTTATCTTTTTTATTTTAAAGTTTATGCTTTTTAAACAATTATGTAAGAAATCTTTGACTGTCTGAAGACGATGAAGATTTCCCCCATGCCTCCTTCTAAAAAGTTTTTCCTTTTTATTTTTTTAATACCTGAAAGATGTATAGTGATATCTCTTCTTTGTTACCAATGTTGATGACTTGTAATTTCTCTTTTTAAAACCTTATCTATCTAGTTAGAGGTTTATTAATTTTATTGAGTATTTTAGAGAACTAGCTTTTGTTCTCATTGATTTTCTCTAATGCTCTGTATGGTTACAATGTTTTAAATTGATTGAGATTTGTTTTATAGCCCAACAAATACTTTATTTTAGTGAATGTTTTAGGTACACTGAAAAAGAATTTGTATTCTCTTGTTGTTAGGTGGAGTAGCTCTAAGTGCCAATTAGGTCAAGTTGGTTGACAAAGTTGCTTATGACTTTAATATCCTTGTTTTTTTTCCCATGTACTTACTCCCTCAATTTCTGAGAGAGAAATGTTGAAATCCCCATACATTTATGTGGATTTGTCTATTTCTTTTTCAGTTTGTTAACTTCTGCTTCATGTATTTTAAAGCCCTATCTTTGGGTACATACACATTTAGGATTGTCATATCTTCATAATGAAGTTATGCCTTTATTACTATAAAATACCCTACTTTATTCCTGGTAATATTTTTGTTCTGAAGTCTACTTCAGCTTCCTTTTATTAGTTTTTGCATGGTATAACATTTTGTATCATTCTACTTTTTGAAAAAAAACAGCATTATTGATATATAATTCATATATTATACAACTAACTCATTTAAAGTGTAAATTCAATGGTTTTTAGTGTATTCACAGTTGTGCAACCATCACCAAAACCAATTTTAAAACATTTTCATCATCTCAAAAAGAAGCCACATATCCTTTAGAGTCACACCTTATTTTCACCACCCACAGCCCTGGCAGCCACTAATTTACTTTCTGTCTCTATAGATTTTTCTATACTGGACAATTCATAAAGAATAATATATAGCCTTTTGTATCTGGACCCTTCAGCATAAGGGTTTTTCAAGGTTTATTAATGTTATTGCCTATGTCAGTGTTTCATTCTTTTCATTGCCAGATAATATTCCATCATATGGATTTGCCCCATTTTATTTTATCCACTCACTGCTTAATAGATATTTGGGTTGTTTCTACTTTAAGCCATTCATTATGAATAATGTTGTTATGAATATTCATGTAGAAATTTGTATGTGGACACATGTTCTCATTTCTTTTGGATGTCAACCTAGGAATAGAATTTCTGGGTCATACACTAACTCCATGTTTAACATTTTGAGGAACTGCCAAACTGTTTTTCAAAGAGGCTGGACCATTTCACATTTCCACCAGTGGTGTATGAAGGTTCCAATTTCTCCACATTATCACTAACATTGTTATTGTCTGCCTTTTCATTCATTCCAGTCATTCTAGTGGATGTGAAGTGATATCTCATTGTGGTTTGGATTTGCATTTCCCTGATGGCTAATGATACTGAGCATAAATTAAATTCACAAATGACCATTATCTCTTAAAAGTGCTGTATAAGAGACAACAGATCTTATCATCATCCAATGATAACATGCATTACTAAGTTATTCATATTGATAACTTATATATCTATTTAAATCAATAAAGTATTGAAGAAATGAGTATCATGTCTTTGGTACTCATTAACCAACAAGTAATGTTATTTAATATCCAAGTGATAAAATACATGGTCAGTTTCAGTCCTGCCATATCACTTCATGCAGCTCAGTGACAGTTTCTAGGTGGCAGCAACAGCTGCTAGTTCAGATACTCTGTAGCTCTAAGTGCTTCTCCTCCCCAAGAGCAAGTGTAGGACCAGGCCACTTCAAGGAGGAACATATGCCCCACCTCAGTTTGGGTTCCCTGTAGTCAAAATCTAAGAAAAGAATTTCAGTACAAGTAGTTTCTTTGGGAGGTGAATCCAGGAAGGACATTGAGGTAGTGGGAAAATAAGACAGGAGAGTAAAGCCAATACATTGAGAGTTTTAATGAATAAGTTACCATCATGGGCGACAGGGCTTAATATTTCTGGGTACATTCTAAGAAAATGGATGAAAAACACCCCAGAACTGTCTCCCTAAGGTGACAAAGAGCTGAATTACTTGTTCAGCAGCTCTCATCTCTATTGGTTGAGGACCCCTCCTGAAGCATGGGCTCGCTGGCATGTTGGGCCTGCCCCACTCCTAACAGCATATGGGAGCATGGCCAAACTTAGGCCTGTGTCCAGTGTCCTCAGGCAGAGCCATAAGAGCCAATCAGGGTGTGTGGGAGCCATTAGTAGGTGACCTCTGGGGTAGTGGAGGTGGTGCAGTGTCAACAGAGTCCCCCTCTCCTTGGAAACTGGAACTCATGGAAATCTCCCTTTCCTTTTACCCAAATCAAGCCCACTCACATGAATATCAAAAAGGAGAAGGGTAATACAAGTCAGGTGCTCAATAGTGGAAGCTTGACCCTACACAATTCAGTCATCCCTCAGTGTCCATGGGGGATTGGTTCCAGAACACCCTCACAAATACCAAAACCCATGGATGCTCAAGTCCCTTATACAACATGATATAGCATTTGCATATATCCTGTACACATCTTCCCATATACTTTAAATCATCTCTATATTACTTTTTTTTTTTTTTTGAGTCAGGGTCTTGCTCTGTTGCCTAGGCTGCAGTGCAGTCGCATGATCATAGGGTACTGCAGCTCCAGTCTCCAGGGCTCAAGTGATCCTCCCACCTCAGCATCTCTAGTAGCTGGGACCATAGGCGTGTGCCACCACACCCGGCTAATTTTTTACTTATTTGTAGAGACAAGGTCTTGCTATGCTGCTCAGGCTGGTCTTGAACTCCTAGGCTCAAGTGACCCTCCCACCTCAGCCTCCCAAAATGCTAGGATTACAGGGGCAAGTCACTGTTCCTGGCCTATCTCTAGATTACTTATAGTACCTAATACAATGTAAATGCCACATAAATAGTTGTTTCTTTTTTTTTTTTTTTTTTTTTTTTTTAGATGGAGTCTTGCTCTGTGGCCCAGGCTGGAGTGCAGTGGCACGATCTCCACTCACTGCACGCTCCGCTTTCCGGGTTCACGCCATTGTCCTGCCTCGGCCTCCCGTATAGCTGGGACTACAGGTGCCCGCCACCGCGCCCGGCTAATTTTTTTTCGCATTTTTAGTAGAGACGGGGTTTCACCGTGTTAGCCAGCCAGGATGGTCTCGATCTCCTGACCTCGTGATCCGCCCATCTCGGCCTCCCAAAGTGCTGGGATTACAGGCGTAAGCCACCGCGCCCGGCCCATAAATAGTTGTTATGCTGTATTGTTTAGGGAGTAATGACAAGATTAAAAGTCTGTACATGTTCAGTACAGATGCAACCATCCTTTTTGCTCAAATATTTTCAATACACAGTTGGTTGAATCTGCCAATACAGAACCCATGGATATTGAGGACCAACTGTACTGTGGGGTAAGGAGAGAGACAAAACAGTTACTAACAGTTGCTGAATGGGCAAAGGTTAAAAAAACAGTCTGTAAGCAAACCAAACGTTCAGTCTCTTCAGTAAATTCATTCATTTAACTCTGTTCACTGACTTGAGGTCTATGGTGCAGTTGGGCCTCCATGGCAGTCACACTCATGGCTATCATATTCGTACTAGCACTGGGTATACGTGGTGTGCTTTTTAAAGGAAGACAGCCCTTAAGTTGGTTCCCAGAGAATAGCTGTGGCCACTGTACTCTCAGGTCTTCATGTTTTTCCTCGAGGGATGTTAAAAAAAAAAATTTCCCAAAACATAACAGATGTCCTGAGGACTCTAGTCAAGCCCACAGAGAGTTCCACAGTCACAATGATCAATACATTTTAATGCCTGAAAGAGCCCTGACCAAACCGAAGCAATATGATCATCCTTCTATCATTAATTTTACTTTATAAGTGAATCTTTAAAGGAACAGTTTTCAGGATAAATCAATATGAAGGTAGGATCACGGACCCCATGAAGAATAATTCCACAGATACATTCACCCTCACCATATTTAGGTCCTGAAGTTCTTTGACAGAAGAAATGTCTTTATTTCTGCAATAAGTGGTAAATTTTAATTGCAAATAGTCCTGTGATAGGTTACACTCTGATTTAACTGTATCCATTCACTGATTTAACAGTACCAGGTGCTGTTTGAGATGCTGGGGATATTACAGTGAACAAAGTAAACAGAGTTTCTGCTTTCATGTGGTTTAGAGTTAATATGGAGAGACCAACAATGGACAATTAAACATCTAATAATCAAGTGGTTATAATTGCTAAGGCTCACAGCAAATCAAGAGAAAGGGATCAGGAATGCAGAAGTGATAGGTTGTCATTTATATTCAGTGGCTTCTTTTCTCACCATTTTGCGTGGCTTCTCTAGTGATTTTTTAGCACAGTTCTAAAATAAGAGAGGATGCTAGCCATGCGTTTATCTGGGGAAGAGTGTCCCATACTGAGAGACAGCATGTGCAAAGACCTTAAGGTAGTGACACGACTGATACAAAAACAAGGAGACCAAGAGCAAGTGAATTAAGAGGAGGAGGTCAGAGGGATTTGTTGGGTGAGGTTAGGAAACCTGCAAAGCATGTAGAACCTATGAACCATTGAAGGAATTTAGTTATTGACTGAGTGACATATGAAGCTATTGTGGGATTTTGACTTCATGGCTTCAAAATTTCACTCTATATGCTGCAGCGGGGCAGAGGTGGAAGAACAAACTGTTTTCAGTGCTGTCACAACAATCCAGGCAGGAGGGTTGAGGCTTGGATCAGATCACAGCAATTGTGAGTTGGTGAGAAAACATTACGTTGTGGATCTATGTTGATTTTAGAGCCATAGGATTTGTTTATGTAAATATGGGGATGAAGAAAGGAGTCAAGGATGACTCCAAGACTCTTCACCTAAGCACCTAGAAGGGCAGAGTTAGGCCCGGCGTGGTGGCTCACATTGGGAGAATGAGGCGGGCAGATCACTTGAAGTCAGGAGTTTGAGACCAGCGTGGCCAACATGGTAAAACACCATCTTTACTAAAAATATAAAAATTAGCCGGGCATGGTGGCGGTTACCTGTAATCCCAGCTACTCAGGAGGCTGAGGCAGGAGAATCGCTTAAACCCGGGAGGCGGAGGTTGCAGTGAGCCAAGATTGCACCACTGCACTCTAGCCTGGGTGACAGAACGAGACTCCATCTCAAAAAAAAAAAAAAAAAAAAAAAAAAAAAAAAGAATGGCAGAGTTACCATTTACTGATACAGGGAAAGATTGTGGGAGAAGCAGGTCTGGTAAGGGAAATTACACCTTTGGTTTTGGTCATAGTAAGTTTGAGATGTCTCAGACATTGCTATGGTCTGAATATTCGTGTATCCCCAAAAAAATCATGTGTTGAAACTTAATCTCCAATGCAATGATGTCATGAGATGGGGGCTTTGGGAAGTGATTAGGTCATGAGAGCTCCACCTCATGAATTGGGATTAGTGCTCTTATAAAAGAGGCCTGTGGGAGCTTGTGCACTCTTTTTGCCATGTCGGACTCCAAGTCTCAGTATCACTCAATTTACCCAATTGCCTCAGTATTACTCAGTGCAACAAAACTGTATGTCTACCCTTTAGTCTACAATATAATGTGAAATTCTAAAAAACAAACAAAAAGAAAAAAACGCTGCCTATGGGACAAGAAAGAGGAAGATATTAAACATTGGGTTTGGCACCAGTATCACTTAGATGTTAGTGACCTTGATGAGTAAAGGATAAATGGCTGACATAGGATGTTTTCAATGAGAACATGTTTCTTTATAAATAAAGAGAATTGGCCAGGCATGGTGGCTCACGTCTGTGATACCAGCACTTTGGGAGACTGAGACAAGAGAATAGCTTGAGCCCAGGACTTTGAGACCAGCCTGGGCAACATAGTGAGACCCTGTGTCTATTTAAAATAAATGAATAAATAAAAAGGATTGAGAACCTGAAATATGGTAAAGAGAAAATATGAATTCATGAAGAAGGAAGTTTAAGGCAAATAAAACAAACTTCAATAATGATATGCAAGATCCTTTACTTCCCTTGGCCTCAATTCTGGGTGCTACCAAATGAGAGGATGGTCTCTATCTTAAGTTTTCTCTTCTAAATAATGAGAATATTAGTTATAGGGTTATGCTTGGAATTTGATGGGTTAAAACATGAAGTATTTAGAATACTTCCTGGGCATAGTAAGTTCTTAATAAATGTTTGCTATGATTATTGTATTATCATCATTATGTTCATTATTCTTATCTTTGCTTTAACCTAGAAATTTTTTAACTCTATGTCACCACCATTTTGCTAAGAACCAACCATCCTGATGGCTAGTACCAGTCCTAGATTGCCACTGTAGGGTGGATTTGCTTCCTGCCAAAATATTAGTCACATCTTCCTTGTCTTCTCAGTAGAGTTGATTTTAGATTAAAGTAGGTAAAGAAAGGAGTTGAAAATGTTTTTCCCTTTGGGTGAGTGGTCCTTTATTGAGAAGCATGGATTGGTAGGTCCAGCAGGCTATAGGCTTGGTGCTTTAATGTTACATCTCTTTGGCTTGAGATAAAACATTCTCTTAGAAAACTCATTCCTAAGTTTCCTGTGGCTTTGGAAATGGCTATTCTCCACAGCCTATGTTTTTTTTGCTTGATTGTTTTTGAAGTGTGTACATGCCCTCTGCAGCTAGAATTACTGGGCTGACTTTATTTCATCTAGACTTTATACTACACCATAATGATTAATCTGCCGAGTCAGCTAGCATCTAAGTACCACTTGTAATTTCCACATCCATTGAAGTAACTTATCCTAGCCTTGGAGTTTGTAATTGATAAATGTCCAGTCCTTGTCTACTGTGTCCCTGGGACCTTGGGTATAACATCAAAATAGTGAGAGATTTTTAAAGTTAATTTTTTGCTGTCTTTCATCCCTATCCATTTTTCAAATTTGAGGAAAGAACTTCATGGATATGGGACTGAGACTGATAAAAGTCAGAGGAAAAGAAAGGACCAAGAGAAGGTGAAAATTGGTTGGTTTCTCACTGAATTGGATCTGTCTTCTCTCCCCTGAGTCAAGGACCTCAGGATAAAGTGGGACATAACTGTTTCTGCACCAAGGCAAGAGTTGGAGAGGGGGTATGTTGTTGCAGACCAGGAGTGAGGAAGCCTTTGACTGGCCTCCACCATTCTGCTTCCACAAGACAATTTATGGTCATTTTGAGAAGTGTATGTGTGGGTGTGTGTGCCCACACATGTGCACTCTAAGTCTGATATCATTATTTTTGCTTTCCAGATATGGGAATTGAGGGGCAGTGAGAATTAGTATCTTAGTAAAGTCATACAACCATTAAGTAGTAAAGCCAGGAATTCAATTCAAGTCAGCCTAATTCCAAAGTCTGTATTCTTAAACCCTACTCAAAACAGCCTCCTGACTCAATCTTACTTTCTTGATTGTGCAGTTCGATGGTTTTCAGATATTCAAGAGATGTGCGAACATCATCAAAATCAATCTTAGAACATTTTTATCACCAAATAGAAACTCTGTACCCTTTAGCTATCACCCCTAAACCTAACATCCTGCCCAGCCCTAGGCAACCACTACCCTACATTCTGTCTATACATTTGCGTGTTCTGGACATTTCATATAAATGGAATGAAACAATATTGGTCTTTTGTGACTGGCTTCTTTCAGCCAGCATGTTTTCAAGGTCCGCCCCAATCATAGCGTGTGTCCGTACTTCATTCTTTTTTATTGCCATTAATATTCCATTGAATGGATATGCCACATTTTATTCATCCATTCATCAATTAATAGACATTTGCATTTTTCCATCTTTTGGCTACTATAAATAATGCTACTCTCAACATTTGTATGCAAGTTTTGGTGTGGATGTATGCTTGGATTTCTCTTGTGTACATATTTAGAAGTGAAATTTTTGGATAGTATGGTAACTCTCTATTTGACATTTTGAAGAACTGCTAGACTTTCTTAAGTAGCTGTACCACTTCCCACTAGCAGTGCATGAGGATTCCAATTTCTCTACAGCCTTACCAATTATTGTCATTATCTGTCTTTTTTATTCTAGCCATAACAGTGGTGTGAAGTGACATCTCATTGTTGCTTTGATTTGCATTTCTCTGTTGACCAATGATATTAAGCATCTTTTTGTGAACTTGTTGGCTGTTTGTGTATCTTTGGATACATGGAGAAATGTCTATTCAGACTTTTTGCCCATTTAAAAATTAGACTGTCCTTTTATTATTGAGTTATAATAATTCTTTATGTATTCTAGATACAAATGCCTTATTAAATATATGATTGGCAAATATTTTGTCTCACTTGGTGGGTCATTTTTTTTTTTTTTTTTGAGACACAGTCTCATTCTGTTGCCCAGGCTGGAATGCAGTGGCACAATCTCAGCTCAGCTCACTGCATCCACCACCTCCTAGTTTCAAGCAATTCTCATGCCTGAGCCTCCTGAGTAGCTGGGATGACAGGCATGTGCCACTACACCTGGCTAATTTTTGTATGTTTAGTAGAGATGGGGTTTCACCATGCTGGCCAGGCTGATCCACCTGGCCAGACCTCAGGTCATCCACCCACCTTGGCGCTGGGATTATAGACATGAGTCACTGCACATGACCCTGTAGCTTGTCTTTTCACTTTCTTACTGTCTCTGTCTCAGTCTGTTTGGGCTGCTAAAACAAAATACTATAAAACTGGGTAACTCACAAACAGTTCTGGAGACTAGAACTCCAAGATCAAGGTGCTGGCAGATTGTCTGGTGAGGATTCCTCATAAATAGCTTTGTTTTCACTGTAACCTGGCATGGTGGAGGAGGCAGGGAATTCTCAGGCCTTCTTTACAAGGGCAATAATACCACTCATGACATACTGCCCTCGAGACCTAATTACCTTCCAAAGGCCCCATCTCCTAATACCATTACCTTGGGGATTAAGATTTTAACCTATGAATTTTGGAGGGACACAAATATTGAGATATAGCAGTGTCCTTTAAAGCACAAAAGGTTTCCATTTTAATGAAGATCTAGGTTTTGTTTGTTTGTTTGGTTGGTTGTAGGTTTGGTGACATATCTAAGAAACCACTACCAAATCCAAGGAAGGACACTCACTTGAGTTGAAAACCCCACAACTCTGCACTCTTAGACTTGTGTCTCAGAAACAGATACCCCACATGTTGAACATTTTATTTTTCAGAAGACAGAGGTTCTTGCCTAACCCCCAATTCTCAGTGCTGGACACATCCCATAATTTGAACCCAGTTATTGAGATAATACATTTAAAATTACAATTGGACTGGCAAAGAAACAAAGACAGAAACAAAGACAAAAATAGCCACCACCTTATTCAAGACAAATGTTAAGAACAGTCTCTTTTCAATACTTGAAAACAACACTAATGAAATACAATTTAAGGTGATATTTTCAGTATTTTATAAGGGAAAAAGAAAGGAGATTCTGATACAAGGTGCTGGGTAGGGCATACATCTCTATCTTCCTTTTTGCTCTGAAAATATTTTGAAATGTTAGAAAAGAGATAAATAGGAATATGTTCATAAAGACATTGAAAATAAGAGGTGGGTGCATGAGGGGGTGGAAGATTTTCACTTCTGGAATGGAAGACAGAAGAGTTTTATTGGTAGAAAAATAAGAGAAAGAGAGACACAGCTCAGAAGATGTACAGAAGAAGACTGTAAAAGTTCAGAATATTTCACAAGACTGAGACTCTGAAATCCATGGATATAAGACAGAGTTGGGGGCTTGGTTGGAGACTTGTTTACAGGATGGTTGTGCAGATTGGCCTCACCTTTCTTTTACAGCCAGCTCCCCGAGTATAGTGGGAGCACTGCCCTCATGCTAAAACCAAGAACTACACTGTAGAGGGTACAAGGCTTACAGAGTGAGGACTGGCTCCTCAGAGCACAGCCTCTTCTGGCAGTGTAAAATAGGGAGGCACTGGGGCCTAGCTCTCTGCCCACATGCCCTAAAGTGAAGCCGGGGAACTAGGACCCTGAAATCATATCCAGGTCACGAGGCCAGCCTTCTTATTGATGAGTAGGCCCTAAAAGGCAGAGGCAACCCACATCAGCTATCTGAAGCAATCAGTCCAATCCTTCATACACAGGGAGAGAAAGTGATCAGCACAAAAGGCAAAGACCAAGATGGATAGCAGAGCAAAGAATGCAAAGGAAACAGATGGTTCAAAGAAGAGAAGATAACCTTAAATGAATAAGATATTGTATCCATTAAATTAAAAAGGGCTGCTATCTGAGAATAAGAAAGAATTCATGGAAATTAAAAATACCATTGTCAAAATAAAAAATCGAATAGCAAGACTGGACCAAAGAGTTAAATAAATTTCCCAGAACATAGAGAAAAAAAAAAAAAAAAAAAGCTAAGAAGTAAATTATGAGAAGAGTGAAGAAATATGGAGAAGCAATATAAGAAGGCCCAAATCTACCCAGTATGATTTCCAAAAGGTAGGAATTTGTCCAAGAAACAAAGAATGAAGGCTGGTCTGAGGGTAATGAGTTATTTCAATTGATTGTTCACAGTCAGTTACAGATAAAACTCCTTGTTCTACTCTTTCCCTGCTTCTCACTACTGCACATGACTAGTAAAAGCAAAATAAATAAATAAATAAACAGAATAAAGGGGATTTTTCCATAGCTGAAGACAGGTAAGAGTCTCATGAGAGGGGGCTTCTATAATATACCCAGCAAAATTAGTTTCATAAAAAGACTCACACTTAAATAAATCCTTGTAAAATTTATTTTGCCAAGGCTAAAGAAAAGAAAATGTAATACTTATTGGTTGATAGGAGGGCAGGATAGCCTCAGGGGAGCAAAACTCAGGTTGGCATCTGACCTTTTTATTCAGGGTGTGAGAGAATACCTTCAGAGTTCTGATAGAAATGGATTTTCAATAAACAATTCTATTCCCAGCAAAAGCTATCGACCAAATGGGATAATGAAATGGCAAAAATAAAGTCCTTATCTGAATATATGATACTTCTTGAAATAATTGTTTGAGAATTTATTCCAGCAGTATAAATAAAAGAGAAAGACATGGAATTATAAAAGCAACCAACCCTAGCCATTCAATACAAAGTAAAACCAGAAAAAGCAAAAGCAAGAAAACCCCTACAATAAACTAAACAAAGAATCCTTCAGCAAGATGAAATTGAAAACAGCAAATTAGATCAGCAAGTCAGGAGGCCTTGGAAAGAATATCTTTAAACAAAAAGAAATACATTTCTTTTAAAACACTGAGGATTCTGGATTATCATAGAGAGAAAGTAAAGGCATATTCTAATAATATAAAAATTCAGTGCCCTGTTTTCTCTACTTCTTCTCTCCTTCTCCCAATTTAAGTATGTTCATATATTTTTCTATTGGCAAAGGTTAAATGACTTAGGGTTGCATCATTTTTTCTGAGTCTAACCATACATTAAAATGCAAGCTCTGTAAAGGCAAGATGTTCACCTGTTGTACTCACTGATGTATCCTTAGAACTTAGAAAAGTGTCTGGCCCAAAGTATGTAATCAACAAACATTTTTATTGGAACTGAATGGAATTGATTATACAATGAATAGTAATATTCTTTTAAATAAAATATAAATTCTGACCACTTTTAGACTTAACAGCCAAAACACAGAAAAATAAAGTATAATTATATAAGAAAGTATAAATTCTATAAATTTTGGCAATGTAAACTTAACTATGTGATGAACTGAAGCTGTGACACTGGGAATACCCATGAGGGGAGGAGACAGAGACAGGAACGGAGGGCTGTTAAATCCTTCATTGTCTTAGAGGGAAGTCAAGAGGTACTGGCTAAAATCAATGAATCAAGAAATGGAAAGTTGAAAATGAAAACCACAGGCCAGTATCTCTGATGAACACAGATGCAAAAATCTTCAACAAAATGCTAGCAAACCAAATTCAATAACACATTAAAAATATCATTCATCACGGTCACGTGTGGTGGCTCACACCTGTAATCCCAGCACTTTGAAAGGCCAAGGTGGGCAGATCATGAGGTCAAGAGTTCAAGAGCAGCATGGCCAACATGGTGAAACCCCATCTTTGCTAAAAATACAAAAATTAGCCAGGTGTGGTGGCGGGTGCCTGTAATCCCAGCTACTTGGGAGGCTGAGGCAGAAGAATTGCTTGAACCTGGGAGGCGGAGGTTGCAGTGAGCCGAGATTGTGCCACTGCACTCAAGCCTGGGTGACAGAGCAAGACTCCATCTTGAAAAAAATATATATATCATTCATCATGATCAAATGGGATTCATCCCAGGGATGCAAGGATGGTTCAATATATGTGAATCAATAAATGTGATAAATAATGTCAACAAAATGAAGGACAAAAACCATAGGATCATTTCAATTGATTCCAAAAAAGCATTTGATAAGATTCAACGTCAACATCCTTTATGACAAAACTCTCAAAAAAATGAGTATAGAAGGAACATACCTCAATATGATAAAAGCCATATATGACAAACCCATAGCTAGTATTATATTGAATGGGGAAAAATGAAAGCCTTTCTTCTAAGATCTGTAACAAGATGAGAATGCCCACTTTCTCCATTCCTATTTAACATAGTACTGGAAGTCCTAGCCAGAGCAATTAGACAAAAGAAAGAAGTAAACAGCCTCCAAATTGGAAAGAAAGATGTCAAATTATCCTTCTTTGCAGACGATATAAAATCATATTTAGAAAAACCTAAAGACTCCACCAGAAAACAGTAAACAAATTCAGTAAAGTTGCAGGATAAAAAAATCAACATGCAAAAATCAGTAGCATTTCTATATGCCCACAGAAAAGAATCTGAAAAAGAAACCAGGAAAGTAATCTCATTTACAATAGCTATGAATAAAATAAAATACCAAGAATAAAGTTAACCAAAGAAGTAATCTCTACAATGGAAATTATGAAACATTGATGAAATAAATTGAAAAAGACACCCCAAAATGAAGATACTCTACATTCATGAATTGGAAGACTCAATTTTGTTAAAATGTCTACACTACCCTAAATAATCTACAGATTCAATGCAATCCCTATCAAAAAACCAATGACATTCTTGACAGAAATAGAAAAAAAATCTAAAATTTATATGGAACCACAAAAGACCCAGAATAGCCAAAGCCATCCTGAGCAAAGAGAACAAAACTGACGGAATCATATTACCTGACTTCAAATTATACTACAGAGCTATAGTAACCTAAATAGCATGGTGCTGACCTAAAAACAGACATTTGGGGCAAGGGGATAGAACAGAGAACCAGAAATAAGTCCACACATTTATAGTCAATTCATATTTCACAAAGCTGCCAAGAATGTACATTGGAGAAAAGACAGTCTCTTCAATAAGTGGTGCTGGGGAAACTGGAGATCCATATGCAGAAGAATGAAACTAGACTCCTATCTCTTGCCATATACAAAAATAGAAATCAAAATGGATTACAGAATTAATTCTAAAACTAAAACTATGCAACTAATAGAGGGAAACATTAGGGAAGTGCTCCAGGACATTAGTCTGGACAAAGATTTCTTGAGTAAGACCTCAAAAGCACAGGCAATAAAAGCAAAAAGGGACAAATAGGATCACATCAAGTTAAAAAACCTTCTGCATAGCAAAGGAAACAATCAACACAGGGAGGAGACAAACCACAGAATAGGAGAAAATATTTGCAACCTACCCATCTGACAAGGAATTAATAACCAGAATATACAAGAAGCCCAAACAATAGGAAAAAAACCATAATCTGATTTTAAAATGGGCAAAATATCTAAATACACATTTCTTTAAAAAATACATAAAAATGGCTGATAGGAATATGAAAAATCCTCAACATCATTAATCATCGGAGAAATGCAAAGTAAAAAAACTACAATGAGATATCATCTCATTCCAGTTAAGATGGCTTTTATCCAAAAGACAGGCAATAACAAATGCTGGTGAGGATATTGAGAAAGGAGAACCCTGGAACACTATTGTGGGAATGTAAATTAGTATAGCCACCATGGAGAACAGTATGCAGATTTCTCAAAAAGAACTAAAAATAGAGCTACCATGGAATCCAGCAATCCCACTGCTGGGTGTATATCCAAAAGAAAAGAAATTAGTATATTGAAGAGATAGCTGCACTTCCATGTTTATTGCAGCACTGTTTGCAATTGCCAAGATTTGGAGGCAACCTGTGTTCATCAATGGATAAATGGAGAAAGAAAAGGTGGGGAATATATACACTGGAATATTATTCAGCAATAAAAGAATAAAATCCTGTCATTTGCAACAACATGAATGGAACTGGAGGACATTAGGTTGAGTGAAATAAGCCAGGCACAGAAAGACAAATATTGCATGTTCTCACTCACATGTGGGAACTATAAATAAATAAATAAATAAACTCACAGAAATAGAGAGTGGAATGATGGTTGCCAGAGGCTGGGAAGGGTAGTACAGAGGAGGGGAGAAGTAAAGTAAGGATGGTTAATGAGTACAAGAGTACAGTTAGAATGAATAAGATCTAGTATTTGCTCGCAAAATAAGGTGACTATAGTTAACAATAACTTCTTGTATATTTTTAAATAATTAAAAGAGTAGAATTGGAATGTTCCTTACACAAAGAAATGATAAAGGCTTGAGGTGATGAGCACTTCAATTACCATGATTTGATCATGACAGATTGGATACTTGTATCAAAATATCACATGCACCCCACAAATATATACAACTATTATGTACCCATTAAACTATTTATTTAATGAAAAATAAATCTTTTAAAAGAAATGGAAACATGAAGACGTTGTATAAAGCTACAGAAGTATCTAAAAGAATAAAAAAAATGTATCTGGAAGTTGCTGTTGAAGGGGAAGTATAAATGAGCCAAGAGCTTCATCGTTCATAAGGGGGTCCAGCAGATATACTTTGAAGTTGATATATAAAAAGTAAAGGAATAATAAGTTATTATTGTAGAGGTTGGCCTTAGAAAGATTCAAAATAGAAAAATGTTAAGCTGTTACCTCTGGGGAATGCCAAAGAGTAAAACCTTTACTTTTTTTTTAAATTACTCTCCAGCACCAACTGAATTTTTATTACCGTGTGCTCATACTTTAAAAGTGATATTTTTAATTTAAAAATAGTTTCTCAAGAAAGAGAAGAATTTTTAGGACAGAGAAAAATGATCCAACAGTTTGCAATTACATACTGCCTACCAGCAAGGACCATCAAACATTTTGCAAACATTATCTGATGGTGAGTGTCAGAATCTACATTTGCCAGATGGAGAAATTCAGACAAAGACGGAAGTAACTTGCCCATTTTCAGTGCCTCTGTGACCAAGCCAGTGATAAAACTCAGGCTTCTTGGATTCTGAGTCCAAAGAAAGATTTGGATCGATTTCTCCTTAGAAAAACCACCACATATTGGTGTAATGATCACTAAGGAAGAAATCCAAACTAATAGATGGCATATTCTGTGTTTAGGGCTTGGGAAAAGCTTGTATTTTTCCGTTCAAAATCTGTTGCCAAAATGCACACTGCCTGTCAAGAGAAAGGCCAGTGCTTCTCTAAAGCACTTGACGGGAATATATATCAGTTTGAGGAGCTAGCAAAGATAAAAAAATGATAATCACAGTAACAATCACAAATAATTTTTAATTATCTTAATACAAGTACTATGTCTCACTATAAAGATCTCTGCCATTTTGTGACTATTTAGAAAACAATCTATGGTTAATTAGCTTGATAAATAATTCTGATTATTCTGCCATATGCCCCTTACTGATTCATACTACTAACACAGGTGGAGAAGAGGAAAAAAAATGGACTGATCTGACATAAATTTTACTATTGGTTTCAGTCTTAATGTGAATGTTTTAATATTCATTTTTGCCTGGCTTCTTTATTTAGTTGGAAGACTGGAGGGGAGAGGAGTCATTAAATGATTATAGTAGACTCCTCTGGTTTTGTCAGTGTGGTTCCCTTCCCCCTCCACAAACAAACTCCTCTGAAAACAGGTCTATACCATATGACCATGACCCTGGCCCAAATGGCCAAAGTGAGCATTGGACCAAAGCTGCTGCAATCTTCCAGGAGAATTTGAAAGAGACAATGATTGGAGTCCAGCACTTAGTCTGGCTGGTTTCTTTCTTTTTTTTTTTTTTTTTTTTTTTTTTGAGACGGAGTCTTGCTCTGTCACCCAGGCTGGAGTGTAGTGGCAAGATTTCGGCTTACTGCAAGCTCCGCCTCCCAGGTTCTCACCATTCTCCTGCCTCAGCCTCCAAAGTGGCTGGGACTACAGGCGCCCGCCACCACGCCCAGCTAATTTTTTGTATTTCCAATAGAGATGGGGTTTCACCGTGTTAGCCAGGATGGTCTTGATCTCCTGACTTCGTGATCCACCTGCCTCAGCCTCCCAAAGTGCTGGGATTACAGGCGTGAGCCACCGCCCCTGGCTGTCTGGCTGGTTTCTTAAGTAAAGGAGAGGTAACCCCAGGAGCTGTTGGTGGCTGTATTTTTTAGTGTGTGGTCTGAGAAACGGAAATGAAAAAGGAAGTAGACGTTCAGAGAAGAGCAGAGATGAGAGATGAATAGGGTGACCAGGAATTCATCATTTTTAAAACTGTGGTAAAATACAACACTACAAAATTTACCATTTAACCCTTTTTGAGCATGCAATTCAGTGACATTATGTTCATGCTTTTTGTGCAACCATCACCACAGTCTATCTCCAAAATGTCTTCATTTTCCCGAACTGAAACTCTATAAGCATTAACAGGTAACTCCATTCCCACAGCCCCACAGCCCCTGGCAACTATTATTCTTCCTTTCCCTATGGATTTCACGATTATAGGAATTAATCATTCTTACCAGGGTACTGTTGAGAGTTGTGTTAATAATTTATTTACTTTCAGATTCAAATTCACCCTTCAATACCTGCTCTGCAATAATGGATGGAATTCCATTAAGCATTTCTTCTTTATAGAGAGCACCACGTGAAGCTTTCTCAGTAGAGGGCCCCGAAGGGACACTGCAGAAGAAAGGAGCCTTCCTGGTGTTAGTGGTGGCTGCACCATCAGGCAGCAGTGTGGGTGTGGGAACATCAGTGGTGTTCTAATTCCAGCCGCAGGCCCAGAACTCATGATTTCTTGATGTTCTTGCAGCTCTGCCCTGGCCTAATGCCCACTTTCCCATGGCCTTCTTACCATAGACACTGCAGGCTCCAAACCTACTGTCTGCAATGGTGTCCCTACTCCCTCTGCAGGCTCATGTGCCAAGCCATTGGCTGCAGTTTTTGTAACGTGCCCCCTGTGCCCCAGAGGGTTGCTTCCTGCTTGCCCAGTGGCTGCAGACCAGCTCTGGACTGGGCAAATCAGCAAACTTCTCTGCCATCCAGTGGCTGCAATCTGAGCCTTGGGGAAGGGCTCATCCCTCCTTGGGTACCCAAGGAGGGCTCATCCCTCCTTGGGTACGCTCTTGGGTACTACTCAGCCTTAGGGTACCACATGGTACCCTATATCTTATATATTATAATTGCTCTTTTATCACAATTTTTAAAAATTTATATTAGACTTTCTCTGTTTAAGTCACTGTGGTTTCTGCTCCCTGATGGACAAAGACACAAAAGTGAAAGGGGCAGGTTGACAGATGTCAACAAGGATAGGCCAGCACAAACTGGCGTGTGTGGTCACCTACCCTAGAGATGGGAAGGTGGGTCCTGACTATGCTGGAGTCTCTGATTTATTTCTGAAGTTCAGTTATCCATTTGCCCTTGAGTTCTGAGACAGCCCTATTTCTTAAATTATATTTCTTTGCTCTTAGAGAGCTCAAGTGTGTCTCTGTTACTTGAAACCAAAAAAGCTATCATTAATAAATATGCAATTTCACATTCTATTAAATATGCCTCAGAAAAGGAAATAGAGGGATAAAGAATGACTATTCTAGAAGCAGAAAAAAAAAGAGGAGAAGGGAGATTATGCTGAGGATTAACATGAGAGAAAATCCTAGTTCTTTAAATATCTCAGTTGGGCTTGACGCTGATGTTAGGGCCTCAAGTTCTTCAGAGATGACTCATCCCTGTCATCTCTGACTGATGGGGAGCTCACACAATGGAAGCTAGATGGGGCACTGGCCAAGTGATTCTGCATGCAAGAGAGCATGGCTGAGGTCAAATGAGGTCTCCTACTCTTCACCAAAACTAGACTTTGGGAACTGCTCACCTCATGTATCTCAGAGAAGAGTTAGGTACGCAGAGCCCACCCAAGTTCACTGGCTAACCAGCTGCAAGAACTAAGGCTGCTTCACAGATGAACCACAATGGGACAGAGTGAAGGCCCACACCTTGGCAGCATGCTCCCAGTGAAGGGAATACATTGGGCTGGTTTCACTCTGCAGAGTCGATTCCTGCCCACTAATAAAGCATATCCTAGTAAATATTATACATTTGCCAATCAGACTTGCCATTTGTTTGCTTGTTTGCTTGGTTTTTTTGTTTGTTCGTTTTTTTGAGGCAAGGTCTCACTTTGTCCCCCAGGCTAGAGCCCAGTGGTGAGATCTCAGCTCACTGCAGCCTTGCCCTCCTGGGCTCAAGCAATTCTCTCACCTCTCAGCTAGTAGCTGGGACACCAGGCACACACCACCATGCCCAGATAACTTTTGTATTTTTTGGTAGAAACAAGGGTTTCACCCTGTTGTTCAGGCTGGTATAAACTCCTGAGCTGAAGTGATCCACCTGCCTCGGCCTCCCAAAGTGCTAGGATTTCAGGGGTAAGCCACCACACCAGGCCTCCCTTTTTTTTGAGACAGAATCTCGCGCTGTCACCCAGACTGGAGTGCAGTGGTGTGATATCAGCTCACTGTAACCTCTGACTCCAGGGTTGAAGCAATTGAACCACCCCCCTTGACCTCCCAAAGTGCTGGGATTATAGGGATGAACCACCACGCCCAGCCCAGAATTGCCATTTTTGTTTGAGGGAGAGCAGACAAATCCATATGGGTCTGTAGCAGCCTCACTTCTTGACTCCCCAGAAGAAAGAGTTCTACAGAGGGGTATAAGGCAGAAGGAGACATTGAGGCAAGTTTTAGAGCAGGAGTGAAGGTTGATTAAAAAGTTTTAGAGCAGGAATGAAAGGAAGTAAAGTACACTTGGAAGAGGCCCAAGGGGCTGACTTGAGAGATCAAGTGCGCAGTTTGACCTTTTGACTTAGGGTTTTATATGTTGGCATGCTTCCAGGGTCGTGCATCCCTTCTCCCCTGATTCTTTCCTTGGGGTGAGCTGTCCGTATGTGCAATAGCCTGTTAGCATTTGGGAGGGGAGCATGCGCAGTGTGTGTGCTGGAGTTGTACACATGCTCACTTGAGGCGTTCTTCCCTTACCAGTTGCATGTTCTTAGAAGGTCATATACCAGTTAAACTGCGCCATTTTGCCTTAGTGTGCATGCTAGAGCCCACCCGTCTAACTCCTGAGATCTTGTCAGGAAGCTGCTGATCACCAGTTTCATGTGTTTTCTATCTATTGGGAGACTGCCTTTCCCTGGGCTGGCTACAACCAATTATTAATGTTATGTTTCGAGAAATATTGTAACAACCACCTGACCATCACCTGATGGTCGCCTGACTTTCCTGGTGGGGCAAGAGGAGCCCTCTCCTGCCATGCTTATGTCTGACTAGCTACCTACTGTACCAGAGCCTCCCTCCCTGCACTTCCTCTCATGGTAACATAGGACTGAAATTTTGGTGTCAATCTCCTCCTCCATGAGCCAAGATGAGAATTTAAGGAGTCAAAAGGAACGCAAATATTCCTCCTTTTCAATAGTTAACTTTTACCTTATCTATCCAAATACAGGTTTTTTTTTAAAAAAAATTCTGCACAGAATATTTGGCAAAGTATAATAATCATGCCTAGAATCATTTTTATATTTCAATGTGCCTTTTCTTCAGAGTAAAAAAAAAGTTGCATCTATCCTTAGTAGAGTATGTAACTTGAGATGCTTTTGCTATGAATGGAGAGAATCTAAGTAGACTTACTCACTTTCTTTTTTCTAGAAGTGAAAAGTTGGATAAGACACAGTCTTTGCCTTTTAGAAAGAGGGGCACTTCCGTTCACATTGTGTTTCTCTTGGCTCTGCCATGGAGAACAATAATTAAATAAGGTTCTGACCAATCAGAATGGATGATGAAACAAGAGTGGGTGCTGCAACCAGTCGGAGCTGATGTCACAGTTAATGACAGGGATGCTGGCTGTACACATGAAGCAGGCTGTGCAGTATGTTACAGTGGAGATTATCTCTGGATCTGTGAGAACCCAAGTCTAAGCTGGTAGAAAGGACTGTGAGAGAGAGTACCTGGCTGCTCTGACTTCAGTCATATCTTCCTGTCAAGTTGATGGCATTCAAAGATACTAAAAAACTGGCAAGTAGTTGGGGATTTTTCAAAATTATTTCCCCCTGCAGCCTCCTCCTCCCATAGTTTTAATCAACTCAGTACATTGCAACACAGCTTTTCTAGTTGCTCTGTCCAAACACTTTGAAGTCATCAATTTCTCTTTTACTCTAATATCTCACATTTGCATTGTAAGCAAATCTTGACAACTCCACCTTCAAAATATGTGCAGAATCTGACTACTTCTCAGCACTTCTATTAACTATTTTTCTGACCCAGTTACCCTCATTTCTTGCCTGGATCACTGGAATATCTTTCTCACTGGTCTCCTGCCCCACTTTAGTCTATTCGTAATCTGACAGCCAGGGTGATTTCATTAAAATAGAGTTGAATTGTGTTGCTCCTCTCCTGGAAACTCTCCAATGGCTTCTCATCTTAGAGTAAAAGCCAAGGGTCTTACCCTGGCCTACAAGGCCCACATTATCTAGAGCCCCATTATCTCTCTGACTGTATCTCCTACTAACTCAATGTGGCAGACTGATGGCAAATCTGGTCCTAATTCTTCACCCTTCACTATATTCACACCTTTTGCAATGTGACTCTGAAGCTCTTCCTATGAAGTGGAGTTTATTTCTCCATTCCTTGAAACTAAGCTTGTCTTATCAATTGCTTTGGCTAATAGAATGTGGCAGAAGTGACAGTTTCCATTCTGAATTTAGGCCTTAAGAGGGCTTATGTGTGTTCTCTCCCTTGTTCTCTCTCTCTCTCTCTCTAGCCTCTCTCCCTCCCTTTCTCTCTCTGACTCTCTTTTGCTACTGGAGGATATGAGAAACAGAGATATGGAAGCAGACCTAAATCAACCCAGTCATTTTGTCAAAAATCTCAGATATGTAAGAGCACTCAGACAAGATCAGCAAAGCTGTGCAGGCTTGCAGCTGACTGTGAAGGCATGAATAAGCCCCACCAAGATTAGCTCAGATCAGTAAAACCATCTAGCTGATCTTGAGACTGAGGGGAAACCCTAAATGTTTATTATTGTATACCACTGCAGTGTCGAGTTTGCTTGTTACTCAGAATTATTGTGAAATTGATGACTGATGCATTACTCTTGCCCATTATTCTCCAGCCTTCTGGAAAACACCAGTCACCTCTCTACCTCACAGTCTTTGCACTGGCTGTTCTCTCTGACTAGAATGCTTCCCTTCAATCCTCCTACCTCCAATAGCTGCATGCCTTGATCCCTAACCAACTTCAGATCTTTTCTCAAATGTCATCATCTTGGTGAGATCTCGTCAGAACATAACATACAATGCAAACTTCTTTGAACACTTCCTAGTCCCCCTTGTCAACTTTCAACTTTCTTTTCAGCATTTATTGCTGTCACACATATATACATATATATATATATATATTTTTCTTTCTTTCTTTTTTCTTTTTCTTCCTTGTTTGTTGTCTAACTCCCATGCAAACTCCTTGGGAGCAGAGCTTTTTTGACTATTATATTCAAGACTATATTCCTATGCCCAAAATGGTATCTGGCACATAAAAGACACATAGTACATATTTGTTGAATAAATATGTGAATGAATGTGAATTCTCCACAGAATGGTAGAAGTGATAAAATGTTTTCCTCAATTTTTAAAAAATTGGTAAAATTAAAAATAAAACATTATATCTGCTTGATCTATCTGACTTCTTTCCTTCTCTACCACCATGATCCTAGTCATAGCCACCATGAGCTCCTGTCTGCATGGTTGCAATTACCTCCTAACTGGTATTCCTGCCATCAGCCCTTGCTCCCTACAATTTCTTTTTCTCCATTGCAACCCGATGATTTTTTGAAAGGGAAAACCTGAAAGACCAAAATCCTTAGCATGGCTCCATGGGCTCTTCTCCTCACTCTCTTTGCTCATTCTCCGGTCTTCAGGTTTCCTGAAATAGTCATGCCTCTTCCTGCCTCAGGGCCTTTTCACAAGCCATCCCCTCTTTCTGAGAGGCTTACTCTTAATCATCCCTCAGCCTAGTCAACTCCTACTCATCCTTCCATTCTTATGCTGAAAAGTCTTCCCTGAATCCACAACCTCAAGTTTCTCTGAGAGTCTGTGCTTTCTGTTTAAGGCACAAATGCAGTTAATAATTCTGGGTTTGTGCAATTACTTGTCTGCTGTCTCCTTTTTCCAATATACTGCAAGCTCAGTGAAGAACTTAAAGCTATTCAACAGATCATTTGGCTAAGTTTGGCCTCAAGTTCATATAAGCCCTTTGTAGTTGAGAGATTTTTAGTGTCAAACAGGAAACAACTACGAAGAAAGAGTTTTGCATAATGAGTTGCATCTTCCAGGAAAGTCTCAGCTCCGATATTTTTATTCCTTTCTGAAGCCACAAAGGTCTATAAACCGCTCCTCCCCCATGATCATCACCAGCGCATTAGCAGAAGACAGTCAGAGAGAGTATTGACAATGTAAAGGAGTTGTGTTGGAGAACAACACCTCTTGTCATTCTTGCACTGTGATGATTTATGCAACCAAATATTGCATTAGACAACAGCAATTAGGAACAGAAATGGACCCAGCAAGAGCCACAGAAACAGTGTTGATTAACTCTGGATAGTGTATTAGTCTTCCATTGCTTCAAACAAATTACCACCAACAGTGAATTAAAACAAGACATTTATTACCTTCCAGTTCCGTGGATCAAGAGTCTGAGCACAGGTTAGCTGATTCCTCTGCTCACGGTCTCTCAGGGTTGCAATCAAGACATCAGCTGTGCTGCAGTTCTTATCTGAGACTGAAGGTCCTCTACCAAGCTCATTCAGGTTACTGGCAAAATTCAATTATTTGGGGTTGTAGGAATGAGTTCCCCTTTGCCTGCTAGCTGCCTGCTGGGGATTGTGCTCAGCTCACAGAGACCACTGCCATTCCATGCCGTGTGGTCCCCATAGGCTGCCATGGCAGGGATGTTTGCTTTTCTCCAGGCCAGCGGGAGTGCACCTCTCTGAGTTCCTCTTCCCAGCACCAAGTGAAGAAAGCGCTCTGCTTTTAAAAGACTCACCTGAGGTTGGGCGCCGTGGCTCACGCTGTAATCTCAGCACTTTGGGAGGCCAAGGCAGGTGGATCACCTGAGGTCAGGAATTCGAGACCAGCGTGGCCAACATGGTGAAACCTCATCTCTATGAAAAATGCAAAAATTAGCTGGGCGTGGTGGTAGGTGCCTGTAATCCCAGCTACTCAGGAGGCTGAGGCAGGAGAATTGCTTGAACCTGAGAGGCAGAGGTTGCAGTGAGCTGAGATCACGCCACTGCACTCCAGCCTGGGAAACAACAACAAAAAAAAGACTCACCTGAAAGGTCAAGTCCACCCAAGATAATTTTACTCACAAGAGAAATATGTCATTATATTCACAGGTTCTGTTCACACTGAATAGAACCATACAGGGCATGTGCATCACGAGTAGGAATATAGGGGTTGTTTTAGAATTCTGGCTACCACAGGGCAGCTGATAACAATAGCAAAAGATTGAGTGCTTATTTATTGCTAGCACTGTGTTAAGTGCTTTTTAGCATTTAATCTTTAAAAAATACAACATTGTTTCTATCTTGTGTTTCTGTTTTGTTTCTATTTCTATTACTTTATTTTACAAATGGAGAAACTAAGGCTTAGAGGTTGGGTGACTTTGCTCCATTTCACTCAATTGGTAAGAAGCATAACCTAGATTTTGAACTCTGACTCCAGAACCCGTTCTTATCCACCTTGCCTCATCAAAGCTGGTTCTCCTGTAGCCAGGGGAATGAGATTATCACCGTTTTATGGATGTAAACAGTGGTTTGGGAAGATTAAATAACATACTCAAGACCACCCAGTTAGTAAGTAATAGAGCAGCCTACAATCTAATCTTCTTCTCAGTCCCACACTGGGGCATCCCATGTAATTGAGGGATACTCCCAAATTGCTTGTCAACTAGAAGAAAATGTAATAAGAAACCCTTCCCCAGAGACAGAGGAAAGCAGTGTGTTTTCTGGCTCCAAGGCTTAGCAGAACTGTATAATACACGTTATCAGTTCTATTTCTTTTACCTGTAGTGAGTGAGAAGCAGAAGTGTTTTATTCTCCTGCTGAGGAAAACAATCTGAACTATGGGCACCTGACAATCACTCCCTTTGAAGTTTCATAATACTTAGCACCAGGAGCAGGTCCTCTCCTATGGTGATAAAGGTTAGTTAGTGATTATTCACTTCCCCCTCTCTGTGCCTTTACACCTTTAAATGAAAGGTGTCCTGGGGTCAAAGCAAATAATTATTCATGGGTGAGGATATGTTTCCTTGGAACTAATATTATTTTTTTCATTACTTCTTGCATAGAGACAAAACAGCTTTGACCCACAGCTGTTAACTGATACAAATTATCCATTGCAAACGTCATCACATCATACCACCCTCACCTGTGCTTTGGCAACCAGGGGCTAATTTTCTCCTGAGAGTGGTGTCCACCTTGTTTCCCCTTTCTTTCCCATGGCTACGAATGCAAACAGTAAACACTTTGTCCACAGACAGACATTAAAAGGGCATATTGTAGTTCTCTCCAATACCTGATGTCTAATCTCCCCTGTCCTGCAATTGTCTTTCAGGCAAGAAACAGAAAACAGTCATCAGAAAAGTTTTACTTCATTAAAGTGCCCTGCCTGGTCACGGTTTGGGTTATAACTGCATTCTTCTGTTAACAGCCACAGCTTCTGTTGGGCAGCTCCTGTCCCAGGGTTGTAGCTAGCCCCAGGCACCAGGCACCAGGAGGAACATTCCTTTCTCCTGCCCACTCAGATGAGGGCTGGCAATAGCAGCGCACTGACACTAGCCCCGGGACCTTCATGATCCCTTGATGGTTGTCTTAGCCCTGCCCGTACCTGAGTAAATAGCTCTTTTATAAAAATATTCTTAAACCAGAAACTCTGGCTGAAAATTGCTCTAAACTGAAACAAACTTTGGAAAAATTTTAACAGTGAGAAATTGATGACATTGAAAGGGATCTAACCTAACCAACTCCATCTTGCCTTTAACCTTCAAGCTGCCCTTGTTCATTCCTGGGCATAGGCCAAACTAACTTTGGGAGACAATTTAGTTTATAGTTTATAGTTTAAAACAAAGACGACAACAGCCCTTTCCCGAAACAAACCTCCTTCTTGCCTGGGGACAAGACTGCCTTTGTGGGACTAACAAATTAGTCACAAGATTAGTAGAAATTATGGTTTAGAAGCCATGCAGCCACAGCCAGAGGCCACAAGATTCCTAACCTTCCCAGTTGCTCCTATAGATAATATTGTATCCTATGGATAATATTGTAGAACCTAAAATTGGTGCTTGAGATATTTTTCAGACCCTGAATTCTGATGGATAAGCTGGCACCACCCAGACTGGTAAATGGCTCATCTGGTCCTGTGGCCTCTACCCAGGAATCGACTCAGAGCAAGAAGACAGCTTCAACTTCCTATTATTTCATCCTCAACCCAACCAACCAGCATTCCCCATTCCCTAGCCCCCTGTTCACCAAACTATCTTTGAACACCTCTAGCCTCTGAATTTTTGGGCTGGCTGATTTGAGTAATAATAAAACTGCAGTCTTCCATTTGGCGAGCTTGAAGTGTATTTAACTCTTTTTCTATTGCAGTTCCCCTATCTTGGTAAGTTGGTTCTATCTGGGCATCAGGTAAAATGAACCCACTGGGTGGTTACAAATGGCTTAATAAAAGTAAGCATATTGTCGAGGGGGAACTGAACATTTGTGCATTGAAAAGATGGGCACCCCTGCCCCCTCCACAACAGCCTGTGTCTCTCCTTCCCTCCATTGCCAACTTCTTACAAGAGCAGCCTCTAGTTCCTCCCTGGGCAAAAGCCTCCATGCATTTCCCAGTGTGAGGTCAGAGGCATAAAAAAGCATATTGTTGAGGGGGAGCTGAACATTTGTGCATGGCCCAAATAACACCACACAGATTACCTTGTAGTCATAGGAGGGAAAACACAATGCTGCCTTGGAAGAAGAAAATTGTTGTTTGCCTTAATTCTCTGGTCAGTACTAGAATCTCTAGCGGTGAGTGAACCAGAAAATATATATATCATCACAAAATACAATAAGAAGTACATATCTCCTATGATATAATCTAGCTAACAAGGTTTAAATTGAATTCACCATGCTTTTGCAATTTACTTTCTCTTTTGTTTTGTTGTTTAAGAGATGAAGTCTCACTGTATTGACCAGGCTGGTCTCGATCTCCTGGGCTCAAGTGATCCTCCTGCCTTGGCCCCTCAAAGTGCTGGGATTACAGGCATGAGCCACCACACCTGGCCACATTTTACTTTCAGTTTATAAGAAATAAGAAAGTCAAAGAAACAAGTTAAATGAACCCATAAGGAAGCAACTTGTCAAATCCAGAAAATGGGTTGTTCCTTAGGTTAATTGGCCAAATTCATTTAACAAGCCTAATGTCATGTTTATGCTTGGAAAAGGGCTTAAGAAATGTCCATGCAATGTGTAGGCCTGAATTGGTTCCTGATTGGACAAACTACAAAAGACGTTTCGGGGATGATTTAGATCATCGGATATAGACTGGATATTAGGTAAAATATAGTGACATGGAAAGTTTTATAAAAACAGTATGTAACAATTCATAAAATGGTATTTTTCTCAGTTTGTAAAAAAGATATGTCTGTATATATATATATGCATGCTTAAAATTTTTGGAAGGATGTACAATAGGATATTAACAGTGGTAAGCTCTGGATGGTGGGAATGGTGTATTTTCATTTTCTTATTTTTGTTTATTTATACATGGGCTGCTTTGTAATTATAAGAGGTTTTTAATTTAGTAAGGAGAAAGTTTATCAGTGTGTAAGTTTAAGTGTGTAAGTTTAACCAAAACCAAGGGAGTAAATGACGTCGCCCAGGGAAGAGTATGTGAAAAACAAGAAGGTGGCTGAGGAAACAGCTTTTAGCAACATCAAGATTTCAGAGAGAAGACTGGAAGGAGAGCTGGTCAGAGACTGAGGAGGAGCTGTGAGGGAACAGAAGAAGCAGGAAAGCCAGAGGAGAGTGCTCCCAGAAACAGGAATGGTGAGGTCCCAAACGCTGCAGACAGGTAAGCAGGATGAGGGTTAACACCAGGCCTCTGACCTCCCAGTGGGAAATACATGGAGACTTTTGCCCAGGAAGGGGTGAGGAACTAGAGGCTGCTCTTGTAAGAAGTTGGTAATGGAGGGAAGGAGAGACACAGGCTGTTGTGGAGGGGACAGGTGTGCCCATCTTTTCACAAGAAGAGCCATCGCCATTCAGGTTATGTTCTTTGTGAATGAAAACCCCTGGATCACTACCGGGGTATGCTGTGAGTGGTACCCCCCGGGAAGAAATGAAAAGGAGGACCCTAGGAAGCACGAGGAGGAACGAGTTATTTGGAAATGGAGAAGAGTTAAGCAATTTGCAGAAAGTCCCAGGGAATGGAGAGATTGGAAATCTAGGAGAAGGAAGGATCACTTGTGCCACTGGATCCAGGCTTATACAGAGGAGGGAATGAGGTGGAGAGCAGAGGAAGCAGGATGGAGTTTGGGGAGGACTGAGACAGGTGTCCTGTGAATCAGAGGGCAAGGGGCCAGCACCAGAATGTGCCAGTCACGCCTTCCATGGAAGCTGCCAGACTACAGTGATGATTAGCAATTATAAGTATACTTTGAAAGCAACTTTTCCAAGTGGCAGTGTGCTGCTTTGGGGATTACTGTAGAGCCATACGGGCAGCTCTGAGATCATGTGAACCTCGTACGTTACTGGGGAAGGGGGATGCCAACATGATGGGATTTAAGGGACAGCCAACGACCTGTCACCCCCAAAATATCTCCCAGGGGCTTTTCACAGTGATAAGCAATGGGATAACGTGAATAGATAATGCAAGGTGTTGTGTCAGTGGACGAGTTTGCAGACCATCTCTATTGTCATGTACCTTTCTTTGTACTTCAACGAATGCAAATCATGTATGTTTTGAACTTCAGTTTGACTTGCTTTCATGAACATTTACCAAATACCCACTGGGCAAAAATGGCACTGCCCTCAGTTCAGCCCAGGATGTTTCATTTGATCGAGAATCTATTTAGAGAAGGGGCTGGAACATTCTGGAGCTGTGCCTGCAATGAGAAAGATACAGCAGTTCTCTGTGTGCCGGAAACAGAGAACTGTCTCCCCAACCCCGCCAAAAAAAAAGCCCAATAGAAGAATGAAGGTGCCATGTTGACTGTGACAGTCCTCTTCACCCCGTCACTGAACGGAAGAGCCCCAGTGTCTTCTGTCTTTCTGTCCCATGGAGTCCTGCCTTGGTGCTGCCATCTGTTGCCTGTTGCCGGGGTCAGCAGGTCTCAGATGTGCACACAAGCCTCCAAACCGGGGCTTCGAGGAGACCGCAGCGGCCTTCTGCGAGACCAAGTGGCTGCTCAGGGTCGAGCAGCTCCTAGAGTATTAATTAGAGCCTGTATCCCAACTGCTTCACTTGCTGTGCCCTGCGGTTCTGGGACAAGCTATTGGTAGGCAGGTTTTTTTCTCTGGTGCCCGTTTCTAGACACTCATCTTCCCAATTTATCTTTCAAACAATACCTTGCCGCAGAGGAGTAGTATCCTCCATTCCTCTCACAGCTGTAGGAACTCTGAGGCTTTGTACAAATGTGTACAACGTGTGGAGATTCCAGCCAACATGAGAGTGGGAACGAACACAGCAAAGGGAGAGATTGCAGGGCGGTGCTGGGCTATTAATTACAGCTCAGTGGGGATGGGGAAGGAAACGGTAACTCAGAGAGGGGCTCCAGAACTAAAGCAAACAGGAAGGTTTTAATGAGAAAGTCCCGGAGAGGAAATGACTCAGTGGTTTGGAAAGAGTGGGCTATCCAAAGAGAGGGAAGGGAGCCAGTCCAAAGGGGGACCCTGAGGAGGGGCCAGACTGTTTTTGGTTCCCAAAACATAGAAACCAGCTTCATTCTTCACTCAGGGGTTTGAGGAGGGGAATCCTTGGGGTGGGAGCAGCTGTTGCTACAAGATTGAGAAACATATCTTGACTTTTTCGGGCAGGGAGACTGAGACCACATGGTGAAGAATCTGTTTGGAGAAAGGGCTGGAAGATTCTGGGGCTGTGCCTGCAATGAGGGATATACAACAGTTCTCCTTATGCCGGGAACAGAGAACATCCTCTTAAAAAAAAAAAAAAAGCCAGACAAAAGAAGAACTAAGGTGAAGAGTTTCCTGTGATCACGTTATGCTATGTGCATGCGCAGCAGAGAGGGAACACATTTTATATTTTCCAATTCAAAAATCAGGACGTGGCATTTTTTTTTTTTTTTTTTTTTTGAGACGGAGCCTCTCTCTGTCGCCCAGGCTGGAGTGCAATGGCCGGATTTCAGCTCACTGCAAGCTCCGCCTCCCGGGTTCACGCCAGTCTCCTGCCTCAGCCTCCCGAGTAGCTGGGACTACAGGCGCCCGCCACCACACCCGGCTAATTTTTTGTATTTTTAGTAGAGACGGGGTTTCACCGTGTTAGCCAGGATAGTCTCGATCTCCTGACCTCGTGATCCGCCCGTCTCAGCCTGCCAAAGTGCTGGGATTACAGGCTTGAGCCACCTCGCCGGGCCAGGACATGGCATTTAACAAAACATATTTTTTCCAGTTTCTGAATTTGTGTACGTGAAATACTTTAAAATGATATGAAATGAAATTATACTTTGTCACAAATTGAAGTAAATGAATTTATTACAATTATAACATTGCATGAAAGTGGAAGTGTCTTGGAAAATCCGGAATGAATGAACACTGTTTTCAACTGAAGCGTATCTGAGAAGAGCTGAGGAACAAAACTTTACAAATCACGAGTTTATTAGTTTCTTCTTGAATCAGTGGTTGAGGGAGAAAGAGAAAGGGGAGAACAAGCTCCCTTCTGAGAGGTGGGGTCGGGGAGAGAGAGGCCCTTGCAGTGTATTTGAGTGTAAAGGATGAGGAAGCTGGGACCTTGGGGAATTGACCGATTGATTTTCAACTGTCTACCTGTGTCTCAGGAGAACCTCAGTTTCCAGATCTGAAAAGTACTCACAGAATTGCTATGAGCTGATAATCCACTGGGTACCAGTGTCTGTCCCTGATGGCTCTTGCATGAATCTTTTCTTCCTTGACCCTATCTCAGGTGATGTATGCAAAGATGCTCCCACTTTTGAAAGGTGCCTTGTCACTGAAAACACCTTGCAATTTCGCTGGCATCTGGGGGTGGAACAGACATGGGCATTTTGGGCCTCCTTCAGAAGGGCAATGAGGCCAAGCCCCCTCACACGGGCCAAGCCAAGCTGCTGCTGATCAGTGCCCCTGTGCACCAGTAATGGGCTGGGCCTTTCGCTGGCTGGACAGGAAGCTCTAAACAGTCTGGGAGGAGAGAAGTGTGTGTTGAACTAGGCTAGAGCGAGAGCTTGGTAATTTTTGAAGAGTGAACATCAAGAGCAGTAAAGAGGGAAAAAATGTAAACACAAATGACCCGTGGAGCTCCCAGTACATTTTGTCTGCCCCGAGGAGCAGCCTTGGCAGGAAGACTGTGAGAACCTCAATCATGATCACGAGGACCTTCCCAGCCTTGGCTTATCCAGCAGCGGGCTCCTTCAGGGACTTAAAAGGGCATTTTATAAGCTACTCACCAGGGACCTCCTGCTAGGGGTAGGGCAGAGACTCTTGTCATTTCCACCGAAACCCAGCTTTCAATGCTGTCAATTCTGGGTACCCTGGCTTCTTCTAAAGAGGTCTCTGTCTTTTAAATTTTGTCACTTACACTACTTGCTTCAATGACTCTGAACTTGGCGTGCCGTTCTGTGGCTTTGCTGCTGTCTGAATCACATGTTTTGCCTGCATTACCAAGCAGGGCTTGGAGCCCAGTCTCGGGAGGAGGTGGCCAACGCTTCCCATTCCAGTTACCAAGGCTAGCTGGGGGCTCTTGCCATCGCCAGCACACTCTCTTCCTCAAGGTCTCTTTTCTCATTCTAAATTAGCCGTCAAAAAAGTTTCCAAGTGGGACCTTGGGAGGAGTTCAAGTCAATTCAAATTAATACATATTTGAGCACCTACTATGTGCCAGCCATGCTGTGGGATTCCAGGGTGAGTCAAACCTTAGTTTGTACTCCCCTAGGCTTTGCATGCCTAGAGAGGAAACAGTTCCAACAGGCTGGGAATGCAGGTTGACTGATGGAATGGAAACAGTTCGTTGTTCTCATATTCATTCAAAAAATGTTTATTGAGCACCCACCATGTGCCAGTACCTTGGAGCTATAGCAAAGGGCACAAATATGGGATCTGAGATCAGACAGAATTTAGTCAAAGCCTAGCCTTTGACATGAGTGTGTTCTTGGGCAAGTCCCCTAAACACACTGATCTCCAGATTTCTCATTTTTAAAATGTAAATCATAACAATTATATTAATATTAATAATACTATTTTGCAGCGTTCTTGTGAAATCAAGATGTAGGTATAATAGGCATGCAATAAATGTGGCTGATTGGTTGTTCTAAAATAGATGAACAACTGTGTATAATGGTTGAATATGCAAGTGGAGAGGTAAAAAGAAATAATTTTAGCTTTGCTGTGCATGACTCAATGCATGGGCATGGCAGAAGGAGAAATAAAGCTGCATACGGTCAGCCTTAGCATGTGCTGTTTCCACATGTGCAGATTCAGCCAATCTTGGAAAATTGGAAAATATTTGAAAACATTTAAATAACAATACAACAATAGAAAAATAGTACAACCTAAAAATAATGCAGTATAACAACTATTTGCATAGAATTTACATTGTATTAGGGATTATAAGTAATCTAGAGATTATTTGAAGTATACAGGAAGATATGTGTAGGTTATATGCAAATACTACGCCATTTTATATAAGGGACTTGAGCATCTGTGGAATTTGGCATCTGTGGGGGTCTTGGAGCTGATCCCCTTTGGATACTGAGGGACAACTCTACAGACAGGTGGCATTCTAGACCAGGGTATGCCTAAAGCAGTGTTCCTCAAGGGTCCAGGAATTTTCTAAGAGAATGATGTAATTTTTCATTTTGAAACTAGACTTTGATGATTATCTGATTTACATAGATGCATATACAGTTGACCCTTGAACCATACGGATTTGAACTGTGCAGGTTTATTTATATGTATATTTTCTTCTGCCTTGACCACCCCTGAGACAGAAAGACCAACACCTCCTTTCCTTCTCTTCCTCAGCGTACTCAGTTAGAAGATGACAAGGATGAAGACATTTATGATGATCCACTTCCACTTAATGAATAGTAAACATATTTTCTCTTCTTTATGATTTTTCTTATAAACATCTTCTTTTCTCTAGCTTACTTTATTGTAAGAATACAGTATATAATATATACAACATAAAAAATATGTGTTTATCGGCTGTTTATGTTATCAGTAAGGCAACAGTAGGCTATTAGTAGTTAAGATCTGGGGGAATCAAAAGTTATATGCAGATTTTCCACTGCATGTGGGTTGGTGCCTGTAACCCCCAAGTTGTTCAGTGGTCAACTGTATATACATACATATAAATATAATATATATGTACTTACAAGTTTATGTATTCTAAGTTATCTGAATGTCCAGTTTATAATCCAGGTACTGCATGATTTCAGCCTCTATGTATTTACATGTATATCACAATGTGTAATAAATTAATGCTAAGTAAAGCTATTTATTTTCAGAGCTAGTGAGGAATGAAGAAAGGTGGACTTAACACAAAAATGCGTTTGCACAGCAGGGTCCATTTTATACAAAGGAAGGTTTAAAAGTTGTTTGAATAGAGAGAAATTGAGAGATGAGAGAAGATGTTTGCATCAGGTACATGGTAATATAGATGGGCTGATTTCAAAAGCGCATGGGCTTGGAGAGTCAGTACCACAATGCATGTGAGTAGAGATTTCATTTTACGAAAACAACATTAGGTCACCTTTCATGAACGTTATTAATTACAATTTTACTGGTTTTGTGATTTTCAGTATTTAAAACATAAATATGTTAGTTGTATATAAACACTAAAGTAAAATGAGCTAATACCTGGTTTTATATTGTACAAATTTAAATAACATGTTTATAAATAAAAATAATGTAAGTCTAATCTAGGGATCCACTAGACCTCTCACAGGCAAGATATGTTCTTGGTTTAGGACAAGGCTGCTGCATTCCTTCCCGTGTGTAGAAGGAGAAAGTCTAGAAATGCTGCCATTTTCCAGAGGAGGGCCTGCATGAGCAGATTCCCGGGAACATTCCAGAGGTGAGGCTATCACAGAAGATCTTGGAAGGGTGCAAAGCAGCCTGTACTATTGAGGACAGACTCTGTTTCCTCAGCTTTCTCCCAGTTGAACCTCCTGACTCACAGAAACCTGACCTCCTGTTGCTTTTCTCTACTTTTTTAACCTACTTATTCCACAAGCTGCAGATGTACCACGTGCCAGCTGTTGTGCTAAGCCCCGGGATGCAGTAGAGGACAACATGGACATGGCCCCTGTCACCCAGGAGCTTATAGTGGAATGGACCATTGTATTCAACTTTAACTCTCAACTCTCACTTCCTGTTCTTTTCCACAAACCTAAGTGTTTAGAATCATACACCAAATTCCCGCCCAACTTTTGCAAGTAAACAAACTTCTTTTGATTTATTCAACCACATACCTAGAAGACAGCATGTCCCAGGTGTGTCAAGGACATTTTCTCCAGTCTTTTCCTTAGTGCTTGTCTGATTCTAGACTAGGTAGCTACAAAAAGCAAGGTCTTTGCAATTAGGGAGCTGTGGCAAGTTAGGTTGGTTCTTTGGAAGCAGAACCTGAGACAGGGCTTTGAGGACATGAGATGTACTGATTTATTCAAGAAAAACTTGTAATGGAGGAGGGGAAGCAGAAAGTGAAGGTGGAAGAGTGAAACAAGAATGTGTTCTCAAATGTGATCCCCAGAGGACTTTGGAGGGTAAATGATGTCACAGACGTTCTGCGGAGTGTGTGTGTATGTGTGTATATTGGAGGTGAGGGGTGACTGGGGGGATAACTTCCTAGCTAAGGCAGCTCCCAAGAGCTTTAAGGATAATTTCCGGAGAAGGGAGAATCTGTGAGCTGTCAGCTTATCACCCTGTAGGGTGAGCACACCAGCCTGATAAAGGGGATCTGAATGGGACACCAAATGAACCCACCACACTGAGGTTCAAGTGCAGGGTTTGTCTTCACAAGTTCATGAATTTTATATGAGATGACTGTGAAAATCACCTAGTGCCATAGCTGTCCCTCCCTTTCCCTTCAGGCACTACAATGAGAAGTTCTTGACAGACAAGCCGAATTAGGAAATCTACCTGATTTATACTTGTGGCTTGGCGAGAAGGTGAAATCTGTCACTGAAATCCGTTATACTTTATCCTTATTTCCTGCACCCCACTCCCAAACCACATAGAGGAATCCATCCTCCACCTTGCCCTGTGCTTACCCATGCTTGGGTCATTACTCCTAAAGGATTAGTTTCTTACCTGTCTAGAATTGATACCTCTCGGGCAGTGCTTCCCAAACTGTATTCCATTAAACTGTAGTTTAATGGGGTCAGGGAATAAGGGTTGCTGTAGAAAGAATAATTCACCTGCCACCAAAGTCCACATGTAATCTCTGAAACCCATGACTATGTTCAGTTACATGGCAAAAGCAACTTTGCAGAGGTGACTCAGGTTAGGGACCTTTGAGAAGGGGAGAGTAGCCTGGATTATCTAGGTGGGGTCAATCTAAACACATAAGTCCTTAAAAGCTGAAAATCTTTCCTGGTTGTGGTCAGAGGGAGATAAGACAGAAAGAAGGAGAGATTCAAAATATGAGAGGGATTTGACCTGCTATTGCTAGCTTTGCTGATGGAGGAAGGGGCCGTGAGCCAAGGAATGTGGGCAGCCTCCAGAGAAGCTGGGGAGAGCCCTCAGCTGACAGCCAGCAAGGAATGGAGCCCTCAGTCATGTAACGGCAAGGAACTGAATTCTCCCAACAACCTGAACTACAAACCGATCCTTCTCTTTGAGCCTCCAGAAAGGAACACAGCCCTGTGAATAACTTGAGTTTAGCCTAGTGAGACCTGTATGAGACTTCTGACCTCCAGAACTGTAAGATAAATTTGTGTAATTTAGCTGTTATGTTTGTGGTAATTTGTTGCAGCAGCAATAGAAAATTGATACAGGAGCTCTGCTCAGATGTGTCTGGGAAATGATGCTATAGAGCATATTGATAATCTTGTTATGGAATAGTCATAGTAAAAACAAAACCAGTAATAAAACGTTAATTGAATCAAGGAGCAGATAACTTGTTCACTATAAACAGAAAAGCTGACACTGCACTGATTCATAATTCTGTGTTCTGATAGTGTCACATGTTGTGTGCAAATAGAGGGCTGCCGCAGATTCGCAGCATCCAACTCCGTTGTCATAGTTACTCTTTGAAGAGAAAGATGCCCTGACAAAGACCAGATTGGCTATGGTACGTGGTGGGAAGGTACCCCGAGGTGGCCAGATGCCTCTACATGCATGTCAGAGATGCCTTCTGAAATCTGTATTCAGTCAGCTCTGTCCCAAATGGAAACATAGTCATTTGCATTTGGAAAAAGAGGAGTTGTTCTTCCATCCTAAGACACATGAAAACAAATACCAACAGAAGCAATGTTTTGAAATGGATTTTGCCCCCAGTTAAGCATTAACTACTCTTGGTAACTTCTCATGGTCATTTCCTACCCTTCTCCCACTCAGTCCTTCCTCACTGGCCACCATGGGCTTCTTGTTATTTTTTGAACATGCCAAGCTTATATCCCTCAGACTCTTCCTGCTCTTCCCTCAGCTTGGAATGCCCTTCTTCCAGATGTTTGCTTGTTTCACTCCCTCCCCTCATTCAGGTTTCTGCTCAAATGTTCCCATTTCAGCAAGGTCTTCCCTAGGCACTTTGTCTAAAATAGACATCCCTCTCCCTAATAGTGTCACTCCCCTTACCTAACTTTATGGAGCTTCTGTGTTTATTTGAGCCGTTGTTTTCTGTCTCCCCACCAGACTGTAACCTGCATGAAGGCAGGCACCTGGTCTCTTGCTCACTGCTATTACAGCCCCAATTTCTGGCAAATGTTAAGTGTCCAGTAAGCATTTGTTGAAACTATGAAGGAACTACGTGGAGTCTTTGTCCTCTGCTGCCTGGTCACCCCTCTTGTATTCAGATGCGAGCTACTTTGCCAACCCAATTTCTTCACCAAATCCAGGTTCTTCCCCTGGCCCAATGTAATTGGTATGGCAGATTGCATTTTTCAAAGATGATCACCACAATCTTATATCCCATACCACATGACCTTCTTACAAATTAATGTTAATGCCTCTCCACTTAAGAAGAATATCGGTGTTCCCTCTTGCATGGGTGCTGACCTGTGTTGGTGGGACTGTGCTGTGACACTATGTAACTTCTAAGGGTAGATCACAAAAGGCTATATAGCATTTGTCCCATTTTCTCAGGTCTCTTCCTCTGGGAACACAGCTCCCATGCTGCGGGGAAGTCCAGGCCATATGGAGAGGCCGTACGTAGGTGTCCTGACAGACAGTCAAGCGGAGGTCCCAGCTGACAGCCAGCACCTATTTTAATGTATGTGAGAAGGTCTTTGAGATGACTTCAGGCCCATGCATTATCTGACTGTCATTCAGGAGACACCCCAGTGAGAACCACCTAGCTGAGGCCAATCAACCGCTCAACTCCAGAAATGGTAATACAATGATGGCTTTTGTTTTAAACCACTAAGTTTAAGTGTGGCTTGTTATGCAGGAATAAATAACTGAAACAGATGGGATATGGAGTTGGCTATTAAAATATCTAACATCTAGCCTCCATTCTGTGCCACTCATATTCTTCAGTCCCTGGACAGCCCAAGGACCCAGTTCCAAATTTCCCAAACCATAGCAAACATGGGGCCATCTCTTCTAGCCTTTATCCCAGGGTGACTTAATGAAAATTGACCATCCTTGGGAATTGTGTCTATAAAAAATACATATATATTTTGAGATTTTCCTATGATCACAATTTAGAATTTGCCTAGAGTCAGTCGCTCTTAAGATTAATAAGTCATACAGGACAGCTGGGTTAATGAGCCTCACTCCACTGTCAGTCTTCTCAGCCCAGCCCCATGCCAGTCCCTGGTGGCAATTCCTTTTCCAGGCAGTCCTTACCATCCATAAAGCCAGAATCTGTACCTTTCCAGTCAAACTCACCTCGGCAGCTGTAACAACCTATCATAAGGCTGCTTGGTTGTTCTTACCCACCAGTTCTTCCTCAAGAGTTGGGGCAAACCTAGAAGCCCCTCTCCCTCACTGGATTATTGCTGGGGCCAATCTAGGAGGGCTTCTTAGGGAGTCAGCATCATTGCTGACTGGGAGCTGGATAGCAAACCTATGGTCACAGCTCTTCAAATGCAGTTAACTATCAAGTCTGGAGAATAAGCTGGAAATTGAAATATATGCAAAAAATATAGTGTGTGTCTATAGCTGGGGGGAAGAAAACAAGGATACTGGATGGGAGGATGTACAGAATTGGTCAGTACACAGTGTTTAAGATCATAAGACCTGGTCTTAGGTGGGCCTGGGTTTGAATTCTGACTCCACTACTTACAAGCAGTGTGCCTTTGGGCAAGTCCCTGACCCTCTCTAAGACCCAACTGCCTTATCTGTGAGTAGAACTAGTAATAGAGACTCCCCCATAGGAGGTTGTATGGCAGAAACAAATATGCATATCAAAGCAAGCACTGAAAACTGGCACAAGGAAGGTCCTCAGTAAATGGGAGCCCTTGTTTTTCGCTGAGGTGGGTCAAGAAGGCTCTCCTGAGGGTAGGTTAAGGCTGCAGGAATCTGGACAATGATCTTGGAGCTGGAGTGGAGAACACTGAAGTGGATAAGGCCATCACTTTGCCTTGGGGCTGCTGGATAGGAGCCCTGGGCTTTTGTATTCCCTTGCCCTTCCCCCCAAACCCCCAGAGCCACCTCCACCTCCTCCACAGCTGCCATCCTCGGGTTACTTTTGAGCAGCTGAATGTGTGGGCTCCTGGGACTAACACCCTGGGAAAACTCCACCTCCCTTCTCTCCCATATCTCATTTGAAGGTTGACTGAAGGGCCAACTCGCAACACTTAACGTAAAAAACAGAAAATCCACTTAATGCCCTTGGTTTCCCACGAACTAGTGATGGAGCAGTCGCATTTGCACGAAACAGCATGTGCTAAAATAGGCAGTTTGAAATATTCCTGGCAGATGGCGCTAAATATAGATGCAATGACAGCTTGGCCCTACAGAACAGCTCTTCTCCTCAGCATTAAGAATGTGCTGGAGCCAAGAAGCTTCTCTCCGAGCTTTTCTTTTCCAGAAGATTGTGGCAACAGCCCCAGGATCTCACTGTGCGAGGAAACTGCTAAGATTTAGAGAAGGGAGGTACCTCCGAGGGTGAACACCAGCATCATGCTGAGAGCTTCCCAAATCCCATGAGGGCCAAAATGAAAAATAAAAAGGATGCAAATATGAAGGGCCAATGAACTGGATTCTATCTATTGGCCCTTTTGAAGGATCAAATCCTCTCTTGAGAGGTCTCTTACATGAGCAAAAATCTGCTGAATTTTACCGCTGGAAACAGTATAGCACAATAGTTAAGGGCAGATGATTCGGCAGGGAGTCCGAGTGCTTAGATTTCAGATCTGGGTTTTCCCCTCACTAGCTGTATGAGCTTGGTCAAGCTACTTAACATTTTGGTGCCTCAGTTTTTCCATCTGCAGAATAGGGATAATAATAGTATATACTTAATGTGAAGATTATATAACACAATCTGTGTAAAGCCATGCATAGTATAATGTGAAGATTATATAACACAATCTGTGTAAAGCCATACACAATCTGTGTAAAGCCATGATCAGAATAACCATTGCATGGGTAGGAGCTATTTTACTTAAAGGACTAGAAAGGAGAGACAGAGGTATCCAAAGAAAGGGGAGAGAGAGGTATCCAAAATGACTGAAGGATTTTAAGGCTAAGAGGAATAATCTGGATAAACATCTTAAAGACCTAGAGGATTCTCTCTTAAACCTTAATGACAGTCTGCCAGTCTGTGGCAAGTGCAGAGTGCAGGGCCTAGAAGGTGGCCTTGTGCTCTGACTCTGTCCGCGTTACATGTCATGCTCCTTTGCAGCTATGCCTCGGCTTCCTTCTATCCAATTTTGTTCTCTCCAGATTCTTTAGTTAGAATTTCTGAGTGTTTATTTTATGCTTTGTATGGTGCTAGGACCATGCCCTAAAGACTAAGAGAAATGTTGGCTTTTATTTTATTTTATTTATTTATTTATTTATTTATTTATTTATTTATTTATTTGAGACAGAGTCTCACTTTGTTGCCCACACTGGAGTGCAGTAGTACAACTTCGGCTGACTGCAACCTCCACCTCCTGGATTCAAGTGATTCTTGTGCCTCAGCCTCCCTAGTAGCTGGGGCTACAGGTATGTGCCACCACACCCAGCTAATTTTTGTATTTTTAGTAGAGACGGGGTTTCGACATGTTGGTCAGCCTAGTCTCGAACTCCTGGCCTCAAGTGATCTGCCCACCTTAACCTCCCAAAGTGCTGGGATTGCAGGCATGAGCCACCGTGCCCGGCCAGATTTTGGCTTTTAAACCATTTGTGCAGAACTAGAATACTCTTGACAACCTGAGTCCTACTCCTGGAGTCAAAGGAATCCTTTCTAGACAGTTTTTCAGTAGGGGATTGTGGTATAGGCAACCTCTGTAGGAGAATTACAGAACTATGTTCAGGGCTCTGGCTTCATAAATGACAGGTCAGTGCATGGTGTCATGGTATAGATTTACCTAGATTCTTACATCCTGTATTAAAGTAAGCTAACTGCTTTACAAAAAAACACCCCAGCATTTCAGAGGCTCAACATAGTAAAAGTGTATTTCTCTCTCAAGCAAAGTCTATTGGCACTGAGATGGGGAGGAGATGGGGTGGGGTGCCTCTGCTCCATACAGTTATTCGAAGACCCAGGCTGACAGAGGCCCTGCCATTTCAACTTGTGGCTTCCAGGGTTTCCTGGGAGGCATCATCCAGTAGCAAATGGAGAAGGCACATTGAGAACCACAATGGGAAGATTTTATAGGTCAAATCTAGAAGTGGCAGACATCACTTCCACTCACATTCCATTGGCTAGCACTTAGTCACATGACCACAAGTGATGCAAAGAAGGCTGGAAAGTATTCTTTCTGTATGTGCCCAAGAAGGAGAGGCGAAACAAGAATTTGGATAAGCTAGTACTCTTTGATACACTTCTTGAAGTGTTAATTCAAAAGCAAGTGACATTTTGAAAAGACATTTTGAAGAAATTCCAGAACTTTTTTCAAATTTCCTGTGCTGTTTTCACTCAGTCTTTGAGTTGGACTTGCTAAATAGTTGCTTCTATCTATAGACATCTCTTCCTGTAAAGTCTTGTAATCAAAGCACATCATAGCTTCCCTACAATGGGACTTTGGTTGATCTGTTTCTTACAGCCTAAGTTTCCTTGTGAATGCCATGGTGAACGAGTGCCTTCTTTTAAGAAGAAAGCAATAATTCTTTAAAAGAGAGCTTGTTTCCCCCTGGTGCAAGACTCAGAGTTTTGCATTTTGCATCATTGCTGAAGTCTTAGTAGGAAACTGCTATGAATATTCCTCGAATACTGTTTGAACCTTTGTATCAACAGGCTGCAAAAGAGCCTAGTAGACAAAGAAAAAAGAGAGAAAAGAACACTTTCATTTATAAGAGAACTACTCTTATAATGACACAGTAAAGCTTTCCAGAGTTTTAAGTAGGAACCACCAGATGCTTTTCTCATTCTTACTAAAATAAGTTATATGCATAAATATAATAACATTGGAATTTTTATAGCATTCTCTTACCTTTATGACCATTTTTAAGGACATTAAAAATGTCTGCAATATAATCGAAGTAAATTATACTGCTAGGTCTTTAAAACCCTAACAAAATATTGTATTACAGTCAAAAATTGCAATAATATTGTTGAGCGTATAGTCAACTACTATAGTAAGAGACAAATGTTATACAATGGAATATATACTCTACCCTGTGTATGCTTCTGACACCTCTTATACTTTATCACATTTGTTTTTTCACTAAATGTTTTCATGTAGACCAATAGTTCCAAAATCTTGTTGTGCATCAGAATCACATGGAAAGCTTGCTATAAATAGATTTCTGAAACCCACCCTGGATCTACTGAATACAAAGAGTGGGATGGGGTCATATGTATTTTTAACAAGTTTGCCATATGATTTCAAGGCACACCTAAACTTGAGAACCATGCCTCATGCGTCTTAACATTTCCAGTGTCTGGCATACAGTAGGTACTTAATATATGTTTGATGGATGAATGAAAGAATGTATGAATCAAATAAAATAGCACTCTTACAAATAAATTCGTTATTGAGACTAAAGCGTTAAAATAAAAATTCAGGACGGGCGCAGTGGCTCATGCCTGTAATCCCAGCACTTTGGGAGGCCGAGGCGGGTGGATCACGAGGTCAGGAGATCCAGACCATCCTGGCTAACACGGTGAAACCCTGTCTCTACTAAAAATACAAAAAAAAAAAAATAGCCGGGCGTGGTGGCGGGTGCTTGTAGTCCCCGCTACTCAAGAGACTGAGGCAGGAGAATCGTGTAAACCCGGGAGGCGGAGCTTGCAGTGAGCCGAGATCGTGCCACTGCACTCCAGCCTGGGCGACAGAGTGAAACTCCGTCTCAAAACAAACAAACAAAAATTTGTTGGTTATTTACTGCCACAAATATTGAAGACTGGCTGGGCAGAGTGGCTCGTGCTTGTAATCCCAGCACTTTGGCAAGCCAGTGCTAGAGGATGGCTTGAGGCCAGGAGTTCACAGCCTCGGCGGCAAAGTGAGACCTCATCTCTACAAAATTTTTTTTTTTTTTAATGAGCCAGGCATAGTGGCATGCACCTGTAATCCCAGCTACTCAGTAGGTTGAGGTGGGAGGATCACTTGAGTCCAGGAGTTCAGAACTTCAGTGAGCCATGATTATTCCACTGCACTCCAGCCTGGGTAACAGAAAAAGACTCTTCTCTCTTAAAAAGAAAAAATTAAACACAAAAATAAATAATTTCATCATGGGAGAGCTGTAATAATAAATTCAGTTTATTTGTACAGTGCTATTGCCATGTTTCACTGACATTATTCAAATTGCCACTAGAATGCCAAAAGGTCACAGATGGATTCTGGAGTCATTGAGAGAGTATGTCACACTTGCAGGGTGCACGAGGATTGAGGTAAAGTAATTTTTTAAAAAGATTGAGTCTGCCACCCAGGCTGGAGGGCAATGGCATGATCATATTTCACTGTAGTCTTGAACTCCTGGACTCAAGCCATCCTCTTGCCTCAGCCTCCTGAGTAGCTGGGACTACAGGGAGGCACCATCATGTCCAGCTAATTTTTAAAAAACTTTTTTAGAGATGAGGTCTCCCTATGTTGCCCAGACTGGTCTTGAGGACTCCTGGCCTCAAGCAATCTCTTACCTCATCCTCCCGAGTACCTGGGATTATAGGTGCAAGCCACCATGCCCAATTCTGGGGTGAAATTATTTTGATGAAAACACAGCATCTTTATTTTCCTTCCTTCCTTCCTTCCTTCCTTCCTTCCTNCAAAGTGCTGGGATTACAGGCGTGAGCCACCCCGCCCGGCTTGCTTGCTTGCTTGCTTGCTTTCTTTCTTTCTTTCTTTCTTTCTTTCTTTCTTTCTTTCTTTCTTTCTTTCTTTCTTTCTTTCTTTCTCTCGCTCTCTTTCTTTCTCTTTTTCTTTCATTTGTCCTTCCTTCCTTTCTTCCTTTCTTTCTCTCTCTCTCTCTCTTTCTCTCTTTCTTTCTTTCTTTCTTTCTTTTTTTTTTTTTTGAGACGGAGTGTTGCTCTGTCGCCCAGGCTGGAGTGCAGTGGCGTGATCTCGGCTCACTGCAAGCTCCGCCTCCCGGGTTCACGCCATTCTCCTGCCTCAGCCTCCCGAGTAGCTGGGACTACAGGCGCCCACAACCGCGCCCGGCTAATTTTTTGTATTTTTAGTAGAGACGGGGTTTCACCGTGGTCTCGATCTCCTGACCTTGTGATCCGCCCGCCTCGGCCTCCCAAAGTGCTGGGATTACAGGCGTGAGCCACCCCGCCCGGCTTGCTTGCTTGCTTGCTTGCTTGCTTGCTTTCTTTCTTTCTTTCTTTCTTTCTTTCTTTCTTTCTTTCTTTCTTTCTTTCTTTCTTTCTCTCGCTCTCTTTCTTTCTTTCTCTCGCTCTCTTTCTTTCTCTTTTTCTTTCATTTGTCCTTCCTTCCTTTCTTCCTTTCTTTCTCTCTCTCTCTTTCTCTCTTTCTTTCTTTCTCTCTCTCTCTCTCTCTCTCTTTCTTTCTTTCTTTCTTTCTTTCTTTCTTTCTTTCTTTCTTTCTTTCCTTCTTTCTTTCTCTTAGACAGTGTCTTGCTCTGTCACCTAGGCTGGAGTGTAGTGGTGTGATCATAGCTCACTGCAGCTTCAAACTCCTGTGCTCAAGCGAACCTTCCACCTCAGCTTCCCAGGTATCTGGGACACAAGCAGACACCACCATGCCTGGCTGATTTTATAGAGATAGGGTCTAACTATGTTGCCCAAGCTGGTCTTGAACTTCTGGCCTTAAGGTGTCCCCCCCACCTCAGCCTCCCAAAGTGCTGGAATTATAGGTGTGAGCCACTGCACCCAGCGCAGAGTCTTATTAACACAAAAGTTTTCATGTTACCAAGTGTTCTAAGTACCTCTGCATGAGAACTATTTATCTGGTGTCAACAATTGCAGGATCATTCACATCATGAGAATTTATTATTAAGTGATAAGTGCTTTACCAGTAGTGAGACTCCCCCAAAGCAAGGACAATTGCAAGTTTTCAGAAAGATGACACATACCTTCCTGAATACAATATTCTCGTAGTTTTCCTCCTACCTTTCTGGATGCTCCTTCTCTGCCTTTTCAGGCTCATCATCTTCTACTCAGCCATTAAACATCACTATTCCTCAAAGTTTTCGCCTAGATGCTATCCCCTTATAGAAAGCGTGACCCATCTCCCAGCTTTAATGATCATAGATTTATTCATGGTGCCCAAACTGGTTTCTCCAGCCCAGACCTCTCCGCTGAGTTCCAGTTGGTTATACAGACCATATAAGAAAAGTTTGTAAAACTTGGGCCTAACTTTCATGAGTAAAAGAAAAACATCAGTCAATCTTTTCTTTCATTTTTAATTGATTAAGCATATAGATTATGTAAAGTAACTGATATGCCAGATACATGAAAAGTATCTTGCTATCATATGTCAAGCACTCAATAATAAATAGTGCATGCTGGTTTTTTCTGAAGTTGTTGTATATTACAGCCCTCCAAAGCAGGATATGCATTAAATTTCAAAGCTACACCAAGATATGTATCTTAAGCAGATAATATCAATCATGCTAAAATGGACCAATACTTGGCTGGGGTCCCGAGCACCAAATCCTGGACCAGCCACCTATGGCAACTTGTCTCAGGTTCAGGAGGAAAAAGTAAAGATGCAAGGGAAAACATTTTTGTGTATTGCTCTGAAGTTTTAACCCATCCTTTCCTTCTCCACTTGTGAATTAATACCTACTAAGATGTACAGGGTCACCTGATGCCTTTACCTGGAGAAGGCAGCCAAATAGTCTGGATCAAAATCAAGCACAGTGGCATATTTCCTCGATCCCTATATCCAGTTCTGGTCTTGAGGTGCCTACCACTTTGATAACTAGAAAATGCAAAGAGCAAGGAGGCCAAGTATGGTGGCTCATGCCTGTAATCCCAGCACTTTGGGAGGATGAAGTAGGAGGATCACTTGAGTTCAGCAGCTCAAGACCAGCCTGGGCAACAGAGTTAGACCCCATCTCTAAAAAAAAATAATAATAATTAAAAAAAAAGAAAACGGAAAAGGTTAGCTGGGCAAGGTGGTGCATGCCTGTAGCCTCAGTTACTCAGGAGGCTGAGATGGGAGGACAGCTTGACAGCTTGAGCCCATGAGGTTGAGACCAAAATAAAATAAAAATGCAAGGAGAGATAAATCCAAACAAAAAACATGAGGAGAAAGGGGAAGTTTCTCCCTGTGGCCAAAAGCAGTAGCAGTAGTTACCCCATTTTATCTCCTGACCTTTGCCCTGAATTTCTCAGGATTCCACTGGTATTGACCCATTTCAGATTATTCCAGGTAGTGGGATGAGGAGTCTCGCACTCACCCGAGAAACTAGAGGGTGCCATTTGTTTGGTGATGAGTGTATGCATTCAAAAACATTATAGTTTTTAGTGACAAGGATGTGTCAGGCACTGTTCTTGGTGCCAGGCATTCGTCAGATAAAAACTGCCTGACAGTATGGGACCTTTATATTCTAGTATATAAATAAAATATATACTAAGTCTGTTGAAGATAAATCCTATGGGAAAAAGTAAAGTAGGCATGGTAGATAAGGAGTGCCAAGCAATTTCAATAACCAGAGCAAGAAATGACACAGCTCAAAAATGGTGGATGGAGATTTTTATACTCCGCTCTCAATAATTGATAGAACAACTAGACAGAAAAGCAGCAAGGATATAGAAGACTTGAACTTACCACTTGACCTCACTGATATTTATGAAACATTTCACTCAAGGACACCAGAATAGACATTATTTTCAAGCATACATAGAACATTCTCCAGAATAGACCATATGCTAGGGCATAAAACAAGTTTCAATAAATTTTAAATGTTTGAAATAATCAAAAGCATATTCTTCAAAAACAATGCAATTAAATTAGACATCAACAGAAGGAAGTTTGAGGAATCACAAAATACTTGAAAATTAACAAAACACTTTTATCTAAACTATTTGTCAAATAAAACGGTAGGAAAATGCTTAAATTTTTGAGCTAAACAAAAATAAATACTCAACATATGAAAAATTGTAGGATACAGCTACAGCAGTGAGTAGAGTTCAGGAAATATAGAGTTATACATGCCTACATTAGGACATGTATAACCTAAACATCCACCATAGGAAACTAGAAATAGAGAAGCTAACTAAACCCAAAGCGAGCAGAAGAAAGGAAATAATAAAGACAAAACTAGAAAACAATGAGATAGAAAGGAGAAAAATAATAGAGAAAAATCTACAAAACCAAAAGGTGATTCCTTGAAAAAAATAAACAAAATTGACAAATCTTTAGCTAGACTGATCAAAAAAATAAAAGAAGACACAAATTACCAATATCAGGAAAAAAAAGTGGGACAATCACTACCAACCTTAAAAGGATTATAGGTGAATATTATGAACAACTTTGTACCAACAAATTAGACAATTTACATGAAATGGACACATTTATAGAAAGACACAAATTACCTAAACTGACTCAAGAAAAGATAGAAAATATCAATAGATGTATAGCAAGCAAAGACATTGAACTGGTAATTTAAAATCTTTCCACAAAGAAATACTCCAAATGACTTCAATGGTGAATTCTAACAAATATTTAAAAAATAAATAATTACAATACTTCACACTTTTAGAAAAGAGTAAAAGGAAACACTTCAAAATACATTATATGAACCCAGTATTACCCTGATACAACAAAGACATCTCAAGAAAAGAAAACCACAAACTGACACCCATTGTGAACATAGATGCAAAAATCCTTAAAATTTTAAGAAGCTGAATCTAGAAAGATATAAAAAGAATTCTATGCCATCACTAAGTGGAATTTATGCAAAGAATTCAAGTTGTTTAGTATTCAAAAATCAATTAGTGTAATATACCATACTGATGGAATTAAGAAAACCTACATAATCATCTCAATAGATGTAGAAAAAGCATTTTAAAAATCCAGCACCCATCAGTGATAAAAAAAAACTATCAACAAAACAGGAACACAAGGGAACTTCTTTAACTTGATAAAGGGAATCTATAAACAAACTATAGCAAATATCATACTTAATAATAAGAGATTGAGTGTTTTCTTGCTAAAATTGGGAATTAGGCAAAGTTATCTACTCTTGTTCCTTTTACTAAACATTTTACCAAAATTTCAGCCAATGTAATAAGAGAAGAAAAAAAAATTTAAGTTATTCTAATTGGAATGGAAGAAGTAAAACTACCTTTATTCACAGGCAACATAATCTCGTACGTAAAAAAGAAATCCTAATAAATCCACACATTTAAAGAATCTACTAACACTAATAAATTTAGCAAGGCTGCAGGATACAGGATCAATCTACAAAAATCATTTGTATTTCATATACTGTTGATCCTTGAACAACACAGATTTCTATGAGGGTTCACTTTTACATGGATTTTCTTCTGTCTCTGTCACCCTTGAGACAGTGAGACCAACTCCTCCTCTTCCTATTCCTCCTCAGCATACTCATGAAAATGACAAGAATAAAGACTTTTATGATGATTAACTTATTTAATGAATAGTAAATATATTTTTCTCTTCCTTTTTATTTTCTTAGTAACATTTTATTTTCTGTAGCTTACTTTCTTGTAAGAATACAGTATCTAACACATTTAACATAAAATATGTGTTAATCAACTGTTTATGTCAGTAAGGCTCTAGTCAACAGTGAGCTGTTAGTAGTTATGTTTTAAGGGAATCAAAAGTTATATGCCAATTTTTGAATGTACAGGGGTTGGCGCCCCAACCCCTTGTGTTGTTCAAGGGTCAATCGTTTTAGCGAAGAAACAACCAAAAATGAAATTAAGAATATTTCATAGCATCAAAAAGAATAAAATACTTAGAAATCAATTTAACAAAAGAAATACAAGGACAGGATTTGTACAATGAAAACCAGGAAACATTTCTAAATATGTGGAGTTATATCTCATGTTATAAATTGGGGATTCAATCTTTTTAAGATACCAATTCTCCCCAGAATGAAGTATAGATTCAACACAATCCCTATAAAATTTCTAGCAGAGCAATTTCTTTGGTAGACATTGATAAACTCATTCTAAAATGCATATGAAAATGCAAAGAACCTAGAATAGCCGTAATAATCTTGAAAAAAGAACAAAGCTGGAGAACTTACACTCCCCAATTTCCAAGTTATAATAAAGGTACAATAATCGAGACAATATAGCATTGGGATAGGATAGGTACATAGATCAATAGAATAGAATTGAGAGTCCAGAAATAAAATCTTCCACACTTATGGTCAATTGATTTTTGACAAATGTTAAGGCAATTCAATTCGAGAAAGAACAGTCTTTTCAACTAATTGTTCTGAGACAATTGGATATTCATGTGCAAAACATAAAGAAAAAAGAATATAGTATACACAAAAATTAACTCAAAATGGATCATTGACTTAATGTCTAAGTAAAATTATAAAACTTTTAGAAGAAAACGGGAAAAACAGTGACATTGATTAGGGAAATAATACTTAGATATGACAACAAAAGCATAATCCACAAAAGAAAAAACTTAAACAAAATTAAAAAGTTTTTGCTCTTCTAAAATACATCATTAGATAATGAAAGAGCAAGGCAAAAACTGGGAGAAAAGTTTATGAATCATACATCTGATAAAGGAATTTGTATCCAGAATACATAAATAACTAATATAACTCAATAACAAGAAGACAAGCAGCCTAATTTAAAAATGGCCAAAGGGTTGGTGGCTCATGCTCATGGTGGCTCATGCCTGTAATGCCAGTGCTGTGGGAGGTCAAGGTGGGAGGATCGCTTGAGGCCTGAAGTTTGAGACCAGCCTACACAACATAGCAAGACCCTATCTCAAAAAAAATTTTTTTAATTACCTGGGTATGGTGGCAGGCACCTGTAGTCCTAGTGGCTCAGGAGATTGAGGTGAGAGATTGTTTGAGCCTAGCAGTTCAAGGTTTCAGTGAGCTATGATCACATCACTGCAATCCAGCCTGGTCAACAGAGTGAGACTGTCTCAAAAAAAAAAAAAAAAAAAAAAAACCCACGAAAACAAAAGAATGGCCAAAAATGTTGAATAGACATTTCTCCAAATTAAATACAGAAATAACTAATAAACACATGAAAAAATGCTCACATCACTAGTCATTACGGAAATAAAATTCAAAACCAAACTAAGATACTACTACACTCTACTAGAATGACAATAATTAAAAGACAGATGATAATCAGTACTGGTGAGGATGTGGAGAAATTAGAACTCTCATACGTGTAGGAATGGAAAATGGTAGAGCCACTTTGGAAAATAGTGTGGCAGCTTCTCATAAAGTTAAACACATATTTATTATACAACCCAGCAATTCCACATGTAGATATTTACACAAGAGAAATACAAATTTATTTCCACACAAAGACTTATGTATTAATGGTCATATTATCCCCAAACTGAAAACAATCCAGGTGTCCATCAACTGATGAAAGAATAAATAAAATATACTATATCCATGAAACTGAGTACTATTCAAACGATGAAAAGTAGCAAACTATTGATATATGCTACAACATAGATAAATCTTAAAAACATTATTCTAGGCCAGGCGAGGTGGTTCATGCCTGTAATCCCAGCACTTTGGGAGGCTGAGGCAGGCGGATCACAAGGTCAGGAGATCAAGAGCATCCTGGCTAACATGGTGAAAACCATCTCTACTAAAAATACAAAAAATTAGCCTGGTGTCGTGGCACGCACCTGTAATCCCAGCTACTCAGGAGGCTAAGGCAGGAAAATCTGTTGAACCCAGGAGGCAGAGGTTGCAGTGAGCTGAGATCTCACTACTGCATTCCAACTTGGGCGACAGAGCGAGACTCCCTCTCAAAACAAAAAAAACATTATTCGAGGTGAGAGAAGCCACATACAAAAACATACATACAGGTTGAGTATCCTTAAACCAAAATGCCTGCAACTAGAAGTGTTTCAGATTTCAGATTTTTTTTTCAGATTTTGGAACATGTGCATATATAAAATGAGCTATCTTGGGGATGGGACCCAAGTTTAAACACAAAATTCATTATGTTTCGTATGCACCTTATACACATAGCTTAAAGGTACATTGAATCATCAGACAGCACAGGTGTCAGTATCTCAGCCACCCATATGGACAATCTGTGGTTGGTTGGCATCACCACATTTCCTGACTCTAAATGTAAATGCTACCAATAAGCAATCATGTTCCTATACTTACTCACACATAAGTACTTAAAGTAAAAAAAATTATTTATCTTTAATACCATACAAAAACATGTGTTCCGGGTAACTAAGCAGCACAGTAGCATCACCAGAATCCCTGTATCAGCTGTCAGACAACAGCAGCAATGAACAACAAGCTTTCAGTCTCCACCTGCAGTGTTGTGTTCTCACTAAAAGGTTACTGTACTCTGTATGGGGTTTGTTTTTAAAGGTGAGAAAAAACATCAGAAGCAATTGAAGGACCAGAAAATGGGTCCCCTAGCAATGAGGAGGTGTTCTGCTGGATAGGTTTTTAAAACGTTTTCTCGAGTCATCTGCCTCATTAACAGTGTTTTTTGTCTTAAAAATCTCTGGCTCAAGCCTGTAATCCCAGCACTTTGGGAGGCCGAGACGGGCGGATCACGAGGTCAGGAGATCGAGACCATCCTGGCTAACACGGTGAAACCCCGTCTCTACTAAAAAATACAAAAAAAAAACTAGCCGGGCGAGGTGGCGGGCGCCTGTAGTCCCAGCTACTCCGGAGGCTGAGGCAGGAGAATGGCGGGAACCCAGGAGGCGGAGCTTGCAGTGAGCTGAGATCCGGCCACAGCACTCCAGCCTGGGCGACAGAGCCAGACTCCGTCTCAAAAAAAAAAAAAAAAAAAAAAAAAAAAAAAATCTCTTTTTATAAACTGACATGATTTCTTGTTCCATTGCAAATCCACACTGCCCTAGTCCTTCAATAAACCCATCACACATTTTCACCATGTCCTCTACAGACATTTTTTATGCAGTGTTAATGATGTCATCTTCATTGTCATTATTATCGCCATCACCTCAATTCAGAACCATTTCAGCTATTTCAGGATCAATCAGTGAATGGACAACTCGAGGCTTATTATCAATGTTAAAACATCTTCAATATCTACTTCTTCCAACTTACTGACAGCCTCTGAAGATATATGTTTTGCATATGTAAGGCGGTCAGACATCTTTTTTTTCTCACTTGACAAATGGAATCCTTCAAAGTTACCACCTGGTTCATCATCACTACTGAACATCATTGCAGGCCAGAGGTTGTGCCAAAAATGTACAACTGTGTCTTTAGTCACTGGGTTCCAAGCACTGGCAACAGCACACACAGCATCCTTTGTGCTGAACTTCTTTTGGAAAGCTTCCATACTCACACCTCTGTTCACTGCTGCCAGCATGCTGTTCCAAAGAAATGTTTATATATTTACTTTTCATTGATCTAAGGATACACGATCAACGAAATATGTCACATTTGGGGGAAAGTCCATGGCATAAACACTATTTTGATGAGAATGTCAGCTGGAGGATGAGCAGAACAGTTGTCAAGGAATAACAAAAGCTTCCAGTTATCATCCAGTCCAACTTCCTTAGAGTGAGCTAGAGCTACTGGTACAAAATATTTTGAAACCAATCAGAAAAGATGTTCCTGGGGATGCATGCCTCTTTGTTAGCATAATAATGGACTGGTAAGAAACTCACTTCTTGAAAACAGTGAGGATGTAAGCTTTTGACTATCACAGCAAGTTTATACTAATACGTGCCTGCCGCATTAGCACATCCCAGTAGCTATTCTGTTCTTGGCATCCTTAATTCTTATAAGGGGCATCTCATAAGTCATAGTCAGTGTCTTTCTGGGGCAATAACACCAAAAGAGTGGTGTTTCATCAGCATTATAGACTTGTTCTGGTGTCTGATTTTAATCAGTGATGACTTTGGCAAACTTGTCAATAAATTTTTCCATTGCTTCATGATCAGCAGATGCTTTATCACCACAAATCTTTAAAAATTTAATGCCAATGCCATGTCTTTCCTTAAATTTCTGCAACCAGCTTGTTGAATATTCACAGTTCCCTTCCATTTTCAGTTCATCCTGATAGATCTTTGCTTTCTTCACTGTCAGCATACTATTTAGTGGCATGTTTTCATTGCAACGCTGGTGGATCCACTCCTTCAATACACAATCGAGATCTTCATTTTAAGCTTTATGCAGTGTTTTCCTATTTTTAAGCAAATTCTGCTCATCACTCTGAGCATAAAAATTCCACAGTTTATCCTTGTTTTTTTTTTTTTTTTTTTTTTTTTTTTTTTTTTTTTTT